>NC_086447.1:447829690-448129690 GCF_028390025.1 Pseudophryne corroboree
TATTACAACGAACGACGTAGTTTCACACAAGGTCTAGCGAAGCTTTTTAGTCGCACGCTGGCCGCAGAGTGATTGACAGGAAAAAGGCGTTTCTGGGTGTCAATTGACCGTTTTCAGGGTGTGTTCAAAAAAACGCAGGTGTGCCTTGAAAAACGCAGGTGTGGCTGGGCGAACGCAGGGCGTGTTCCTAAAGTCAAAACAGGAACTGAATAGTCTGAAGTGATCGCAAGCGCTGAGTAGGTCTGAAGCTACTCTGAAACTGCACAAAATTATTTTGTAGCCACTCTGCGATCCTTTCGTTCGCACTTCTGCTTAGCTAAAATACACTCCCAGTGTGGGAGGCGACATAGCGTTTGCATGGCTGCTAAAAACTGCTAGTGAGCGAACAACTCGGAATGACCCCCTATACCCGTGCGACGCGCCTGCGCATTACGGTGCATACGCATGCACAGTTCTGACCTGATCGCAGCGCTGCAAAAAACGCTAGCGAACAATCATGTCTGAATTACCCCCTTTGTCAAATACTACTCCTGTTACATGCTGCACATTGACATATTTGTGTGTGTACACAGGAATACTGCTAAGACCAAGCAGTCAGGGGCTTCTACAATGGTAGCATGTAAAACTTGTAACACAGAGGTTTTACCTCTGGAATTGTCACAGAATGGTCAGTGCACAACCTGTATAGTGCCTCCCAGTACCTCAGCCCCTCTAGCACTTGTACAAGAACCCCCATGGGCATCTTTTACTACATTGTCAACTAAGATTGCTGACCATATTGCTACCCCACCTGTGGCCCCCTATGGGTATACCAGAATCACTGCAGCCCGTGCTCCCCCCTCCCATGGCTAAACCACAATCACTGCAGCCCTCAATGGCTCCCTCTATAGAATTTCCAAATTCATTACAGCATGTTTATCTGGCAATTGCAGCCCCGTCCATCCCTGCCACATGGTTGGACTCATTCTCTAGTTCTATACATAACTTGGCTGCTTCCACAGCTGCTTTTCAAAACATGATGCAGGGTCAAGGTACATTGCTTGCACCCTCTAATTCTAAGTGACCTGTGCCTTCCTCACAATCTACCCCCCTCTATGATTCTGAGGAATCATTAGTTACTGCTGAGCAGGCTGAGGGTTCAGACTCTAAATCCCACTCACGGGAGTAGGAGGCCACACCTAAATTTCATGTAGCTGTTTTAATTAGGGCAGTAAAGTTGTCAATTCAGCTAGAAGATCCTAAACCAGCCCGTACTACTAAAGACCCTCTGTGTAAATGGCAGAAAGTAGTTTTAGCAAAGTTTCCTCACTCAGACCACTTCACAGAAGCCATGAGTGAGGAATATAAAACTCATATTAAGAAATTTACGGTCCCTAAGAAGCTCAGCTCCTTTTATCTGCTACCACCAGCGGATTGTACAAAGTGGGAGACTCCTCCTACGGTGGATGCTCATGTGACACATTTAATTAAAAGTTCAATACTCCCTATCCCTACGGCATCTTCCCTTAGGGATTTGCCAGACAGGCAGTTGGACATGTGTCTCAAGTCTATTTACTCCCTCACAGGATTAACGGCTAGAATGGCTACTACTACAGCCTGGATGGCTAAGGCGATAGAGACTTGAGCAGACAACCTGGAACAAAGTTTCACCTCTGATCCCACCAAGGACCAGTTGTCTCTACTCAATAATATTAGAGACGCAACCTATTACATTGGAGAGGCAGCTCTGGACACAGTCCTATTGTCCTCTAAGGCTTCCGCTGTTTCCATTGCAGCTCGCCGCATTGTGTGGCTCCGATCTTGAAAAGCAGATTCAGATGCAAAGAAGGCTCTGGAAGCCTTGCCATACACAGACGACCTCCTGTTTAGATCAGAACTAGACAAAATTGTTGAAAAATTGGCTACCTCTAAGACAGCCTGTCTGCCTTCAGCATCGTCAGCATGACTTAGGACTTTGTCCTTTCGTTTTTTTTGTCAGCAAGGCAAAACCAAGGGTCAGACATTTGTGAGAGGGTCTCTCGCAGTCAAGACTTCCAAACCAAAAACCAAACATGATTGGGCTGCTAGACGTTCAACTTCCAAGCCAGAGGACAAACCCTCTGCCTGATGGGGTGGGCCTCCTCCTTGGGGACCTCAGGGTGGGAGGCCGACTTCTTAAATTCACCCACACATGGTGTCAGGTCACCACAGATGCATGGGTCCTAGAAGTGGTCTCTTACGGGTATGCTCTTTCCTTCCAGAAGCCTGGAGTCATACTATCCCTCATATAGTCGAGGTTTATCATCCCTGTTCCACAGTCTCAGCAGGGTAAGGGGTTCTATTCTACCCTCTTTTTGGTTCAGAAACCAAATGGATCATACCATCCAATTCTGAATCTGACATTACTGAACAAGTACCTCAAGGTCCCCAGGTTCAATACGGAAACTTTATGGTCCATTGTCCTGGCTATGCGACCTTGTGGTATATTTACTAAGATTCGTGTTTCTGACGAATTGGTGGGAGTTTGAACTCAAATTTTCTCGATCGGATTTCTCTGCAACTTTTTTAAATAATTTTCGGGAATTTACTAAGCTGTCGAGTTTTAGTTTTTCGTAATATTCGATGTCGATGTTATTCGTATTGTCGGGCAGTGTTTTGCGGGAGTGATGAGTAAAACACTGCCGAACATAACATAATGAAGCCCGGCCGGATCAATGAGATCCGTGCAGGGCTTCATTGTGTACAGTATTAAAGGAGCTAAAAGAGTTAAAAGTGTTAAAAAAAATTTTGCATGGGGTCCCCCCTCCTAAGCATAACTAGCCTTGGGCTCTTTGAGCCAGTCCTGGTTGTTGAAATACCGGGGGGAAATTGACTGGGGTCCACCCCGTATTTAGACAACCAGTACCAGGCTCTTAGGCCAGCCCTGGTTCCAAAAATACGGGGGACAAAAATATTTTTAAAACCAGCACCGGGCTCCACTAGCCGAGAAGATAATGTCACAGCCGGTGGACACTTTTATACTGGACCCTGCGGCCGTGGCATTACCCCCCCCCAACTAGTCACCACTGGCCGGGGTACCCTGGGGGAGTGGGGACCCCTTAAATCAAGGGATCCCCCACTCCAGGCACCCAAGGGCCAGGGGAGAAGCCCGAGGCTGTCCCCCCATCCCTGGGTGGTGGATGGGGGGGGCTGATAGCCTTTTTGTGTGTAAAAAAAGAATATTGTCTTTTGTTTTAGAACTACAAGTCCCAGCAAGCCTCCCCCGCTTGCTGGTACTTGGAGAACCACAAGTACCAGCATGCAGGGAAATAACGGGCCTGCTGGTACCTGTAGTTCCACAACAAAAGAAATACCCAAATAAAAACAAGACACACACACTGTGATAGTACAAATTTATTAAAACACACTTACACACTCATACTGTTAGGCGCGGCGGTCTTCGGCCGTGCCCTGACTGAGCAGCGGTCACGGCCGCCGCACCTCTCTCCTTCCCTGTCCCCCGCACGGCGCCTGGCAACGCCAGGATGCCGTGCGCACGATAGCCGCCGGGTCCCTGGCAACGCAGGACGCCGTGCGTGCAGGGCCGCCGGGTGCATAGCAACGTGTTCGCCACAGGTGGACTGCGTTCCCCGTTGCTAAGAATAGTTAATTAGGTTGCTCGTGCAGCAGGGCAGCTGCACGGCAACTAGTAATTAGGGTCTGGGGGCTGGTCCTGCTGGCCCTCCTGTTATTGGCCAGCAGGGCCTTTTTATGTGAGCCAGCACACTGCAGCCCTGACGGTGATAGCTTCTTGTATACTGTTCCTGCCTTGCAGAACTCTGTTCCTGTCAGCCGTGTTTGGTGGATCTTGTACATCTTGGAGTGTACATGTGGTTTATTCTACGTGGGGAAAACTACCAGATGCCTTAAAGTCAGGATGGCCGAACACGTATATAATATACGTAAAGGCCTAGATACTCATACTGTATCTGCTCATTTTAAAAAATGTCATAAGTCTAAAGAATGCTATATAAAAATTTTTGGTGGAATACAATTAATATTACCTTCATGGCGTAATAGGGACTTAGAGGAAAGACTCTCAAGGTCAGAAATGAGATGGATTCACCGTTTGGGCACTCTTATACCGAGAGGACTCAACGGTGACTTTGAATTGAAGTGCTTTCTTACTTGAGACATTCACTCACTGCTGCTGCCCAATTCCCTTATCCCCTTTTTGACTTTTCATTATTCTTGCACAATCCCCACTTTTGCACTTATTTATAGTTGCAATATGCAATAAGGATCACTTTTAACTATATTTTTATTCATTTTATTTCTATGATGAATTTGACCATTGTAACCATGGACATATGATGCTATGTGCTGCATTCGAGATGATAGCAGGATCAGCGCTATCATTAACATGGACTTCCGGCTTTTGGAACGCACATGACGCACTTCCGGACCGAAATGGAACGCAATGCCGGCTTCCGGAGAAACCGCGCATGCGCGGAATGTCCGGGACGCCGGGAAAGAGTAATCATCACACACAGCTGTGATGATTACAAGGAATATAAAGAGGATTATCAGGACAAACAGGCTACACTTCTGACGAAGGACTTTTAAGTCAGAAACGCATTAAGTGCCTGTTTTTCTTACAAGGAAACTCACCAGCTTCAACACCATTACCCTGAGGGCATTTCCTGATCTCCTGTATCCGGACCTAGAGATCTTCTGCTGGGAACTGCGGGTCTGTGGGCTGTATGCTGAGTTGATGTACCTTCCTTTGGATTTTTATACCATGCCTTTGAATCATTTATGTCTGTAAGTGCATTTTTTGTATTAAATGTGTGTTTTTACAAAACTACTGCACTATATTCTTTTACTTGCACTCCTTCCTACTATACGGAGGCAAGTATATTCTATCTTACAGATTTAAACATCTCATATGCCAAAGAGATCTGAAAGCTCCCCTTCTACACCAGTGGAACCATCTTTGAAATGCAGATTTTTTTCGTATGTTTGTAAGTGCATCATTTGCATAAACTTAATCCACTGTATAAAGGATCACCGCACTATCCATTTCTTTTCATCCTTGACCCCACTGCTAACAATCATTGTGTGGAGGTGGTCACCCCTTTTCCCTAGGTTGACAAAAGAAACAGTGGATCATCAATACTGTGAATATCTAGGGTGATTATTGTTTTATTATCCATTATGACACAGGGGAGACTAATTTGTCCTTGAGCGCCACATGTATGTGTAATATTTCTTTTCATACCATTTGATTTCAGTGTCTGTGGATGTACACTTTTATTGCACTCACTTGGGCTGCACTCTGGTCTTAATTGCGCACTGGAATTCTCATTTTTGCTATTAGAACTCTGTTCCTGTCAGCCGTGTTTGGTGGATTTTGTTCCCTGCCCTTTGGTACTTTGGAGTTCCGAAGCCGGTCCTGGGAATCCTTCTAGTCCTTGCGAACCTGTTTGTCATCTGGGGTTCTCGCCCGGTTTCGTAAGTAGCGGCTGCTGCCGCGTGTTGCGGCCTATGCCGCTTAGTGTTTACTTTACTGTGAATTGGTGCATTTGCGGAGGTTTCCGCTTTCACTGTCCTCCCCGGAACTCGGCGGTGCCGTGTAGGGGAGTGGACAGTGGTTTCTTTGTAGTTCTTTTCCTTTGGCGGCGTGCCGCACATACGTTTAGTTTTTAGGTAGTTTATAGCCCCTAGCGTGGTTGTTTCAATTAGAGGTCCCCTTGTTATTACCCTGTCTCAGTTCACGCCTTGTCTCTCTTTAAGACCTGAGGGGGCATCAGAGTTGGGCAGACCTAATCCGCCCTTCAAACGCGGCTGCCATGGGCCCAAGAAACCATAGTCGTTCAGGCGTGAATTGATAACACGGGTAAGACAACGGAGGTAGGGTGCTAGGGGCTATTTCCTTCCCATTTCCCAATCCCAGCATTCCGTCTTGGTGCTCAGGACTCACTACATAAGATCTCCCCTGTCCTGAGCATCAGGATCGTAACATTATCATCGGCCCACATTGTTAGGGTCTCCTGCTCTGTGCTGCCACATCGTCATGGCAACCGGGAGACAAGTGCTAGCGGAGTAACCTGAGCGTAGCTGATACTCCGGTTCGGGTCTTTTGCTGTGCAGAGGTTACAGGCTCTGTGCACGGCAGGGGATCCGGTGCTGGTTTTTGTGCTCACAGTCTGTGAGGTCTGAGTGGGGCGTGGACAGCACCTGCTATATAAACCCTCTTCTCAGGTTAGGCAGATGCTGCTGAATCTTTGTTGGTTAGTCAGTTCCTGAAAGTTAGCTAGTACTGTGTAAACTTTGTATTTGTTTGTTGCTTACTGCAAATAGGCCTTGGGATTTGGTATTACACTCTGCCAATCCAGACCTAGCAGTAAGACTGGAGTCAGTCGTTTAACCTGCTGGGGTTCTTTTGCTACTCTGTGAACCTAGCAAGTTTGCGGCTGTATTCTCAGACTTGCCTGCCAAAATCCTTACTCACTGTGCAAGGTGTTCAGGTGTCAGTTTAGTGGCAGTAAGCTGAACCAGTGCACTGCAAGTGAGGACTAGGATTGTGGAGACTCTCCTTGTGTCTATTATTCCATCTCTGACCAAGGAGTTTACTGCCACACCCGTTGGTAACCCTTTAGGGTTTTGCTGTTGCCCTTAGCAACAGCATTTCGGGTTCTCTACGTATTAAATCACAACATCTTGCTTCTTTCCATCTGAGCATTCCTAATACTAGGGAGACACCCAGTTTCTTAGCCTTTGGGCTTCTCTGTTCACTTTGTGTTTATTTTGTTACCCTATCACCTTCTGTGTATGTAATGTCATATTCCCCAGTCTGTCTGTGAGTTCATTTGTTTTGCATCCCTCTCCGTTCAGACACCAGTACATTCCTGCTGGCACTGGTGTGCATAACACACATAAAAAAAGGGGGTTTAATTTTTTCCGTTGTATTGGTGGGCCTAGAAATTCGGCCTCATGAATCCGGCAGGTTTAGGGCCAAACCCCAGTCAGCTTTTGGTTAACCAAATACAGGAATTAACTCAGATGGTTCAGGACCTTACTCTTCGGGTGAGATCGCAGGAAGATCTTTTGCGAGCCTCCCCGAGTATGGTTCCAGAACCAAAGATGCATTTACCTGACTGTTTTTCGGGTAACCGAAAGGATTTTTTTAATTTTAAGGAAGCTTGTAA
This sequence comes from Pseudophryne corroboree, assembly GCF_028390025.1. NCBI lineage: Eukaryota > Metazoa > Chordata > Amphibia > Anura > Myobatrachidae > Pseudophryne > Pseudophryne corroboree. The sequence continues at coordinate 447,836,860 of NC_086447.1, forward strand.
GCTTTATTTTTGTTTAAGGTCCCGTTCCTCTGGTACTGAGTCTCAGCGGGTCGGGATTGTGATGTCTCTACTTCAGGGTGATCCACAGACCTGGGCGTTTGGGCTAAGAGCGGATGATGCTGCTTTGTTATCAGTAGATGCCTTTTTTAAATCCTTAGGCCTCTTATATGACGACCCAGATAGAGAAGCATCAGCTGAGAGTCACCTGCGTGCCCTTAAGCAAGGCAAAAATCCAGCAGAGGTGTATTGTACCGAATTTCGCCGTTGGTCGAACGACTGTGGCTGGAATGACCCGGCCCTGCGCAGTCAGTTTTGCCTCGGTCTGTCGGAAGTGATTAAAGACAGTCTCCTTCAGTACCCCGCTCCTAAGACTCTAGACAAACTCATGGAGCTCGCTATTAAAATTGATCGTCGTCTCCGAGAGCGGAGGGCTGAAAGAGGAACAACTTTTAGGCCTAATCCATGTGTATATACTTTTCCTGAGGACGTCGAGGAGCCCATGCAAATGGGTCTCTCCCGGCTGTCCCCAGAGGAAAGAACCAGAAGGTTAAGTTCTGGTCTTTGTTTGTATTGTGGTGGTAAGGGACATATCGCACGTAACTGCCCGAACAAGTCGGGAAACGCTCTGACCAAGTGAATTGTGAGGGGGTTCACTTGGGTCTGCAGTTAATCTCCTCTAATAATTCTCTATTAGTTCCGGTAAAGATTTCTTTTGGCAGCCTCAGTTCGTTGGTGTCAGCCTTCGTCGACAGTGGAGCTGCAGAAAATTTTATGGATTTAGCTTGGGCTAAGGCTTTAGGCGTTCCACTGATACCCTTAGATAGACATATCACCATGCACGGCTTGGATGGGGGTCCGCTTTCCAATGGGGTTATTACTCACCGCACACCTCCAGTATTGCTGACAGTGGGGGCCCTACATTCAGAAGAAATAGAATTTTACCTTACACATTGTCCGGCAGTTCCAATAGTTTTGGGTCACCCCTGGCTTGCCTTTCATAATCCCACCATAGATTGGCGGTCTGGGGAGATTTCCCATTGGGGTCCTTTTTGTGTTAAGGAGTGTATTTCCCATCCTGTCCGGGTTGCGGCAGTTACCCCAGACTTTATTCCTCTGGAATATCAGGATTTTGCTGATGTGTTCTCCAAGGGTAATGCGGACGTTCTGCCTCCCCATCGGTCCTATGACTGCGCTATAGATTTAGTTCCCGGGGCCACTTTACCTAAGGGGAGATTATATGCCCTCTCCGGGCCAGAAACCACGGCTATGGATAATTATATCCAGGAAAGCCTGAAAAAAGGCTTCATTAGGCCTTCGAAATCTCCTTTGAGTGCAGGATTCTTTTTTGTTGAGAAAAAAGATGGGTCGCTCAGACCATGTATTGATTTTCGGGCTCTGAATAAAATTTCTGTTAAAAACACCTACCCTTTGCCTTTGATTTCAGTACTTTTTGATCAGTTACGCTCTGCCGTTATCTTCTCAAAAATCGATCTTAGAGGAGCTTACAATCTCATCCGAATAAGATCTGGGGATGAGTGGAAGACGGCTTTCAGCACACAGTCGGGTCATTATGAATACCTGGTGATGCCCTTTGGGCTGTCGAATGCTCCTGCGGTATTTCAAGACCTCATCAATGATGTTCTTCGTGACTTTCTTGGAAAGTTCGTTGTCGTTTATTTAGACGACATTTTGATTTATTCTGAGTCTATGGAACAACATTATTACCCATGTGCGTCTGGTTCTTCAAAAACTACGGGAGAATCATTTATACGCAAAACTAGAGAAATGTGATTTTCACATCACGGAAGTGTCCTTCTTGGGGTATATTATTTCTCCCCAGGGATTTTTCATGGAACCGAAAAAACTCCAGGCCATCCTTAATTGGGCGCAACCCACAAATTTAAAAGCAATTCAGCGCTTTTTAGGGTTTGCAAACTATTATAGGCGGTTCATTCATACCTTTTCTGATTTGGTCGCTCCTATAGTAGCATTGACTAAAAAAGGAGCGGACCCTTCCAATTGGTCGCCTGCAGCCGAGTCTGCCTTTCGGGCCTTAAAGCAGGCCTTTGTCTCGGCTCCTGTTCTCAGGCACCCTAACCCGGAGCCCCCCTTTATAGTCGAGGTAGATGCCTCAGAGGTTGGAGTGGGGGCTATCCTATGTCAGGAAGATCCGGAGTCTCAGGAATTACACCCTTGTGCCTTCATGTCCAGGAAATTCTCCTCCGCAGAATCCAACTATGACGTTGGTAATCGAGAATTGCTGGCAGTTAAATGCGCTTTCGAGGAGTGGAGGCATTGGCTGGAGGGAGCTAGGCATACTATTACAGTGTTTACTGACCATAAGAACCTGCAGTATATTGAGTCAGCTAAACGGCTTAATGCTCGGCAGGCACGTTGGGCTTTGTTTTTTACTCGTTTCAGGTTTATTATCACCTTCAGGCCCGGTTCCAAAAATACTAAAGCTGATGCCCTGTCACGTTGTTTTCTTCCGGTTCACAATAACCATCCTGCTACTACCCCCATAGTTCCATCATCTGTCATCCGGGCAGGCCTCACACAGGATTTAGTACTCAGTTAGTCCAGCTTCAACAGCAGGCTCCTAAACCGACTCCTGCTGATCGTCTCTTTGTCCCTGAATTTCTGAGAGGCACTGTTTTAGCTGAGTTTCATGACAACAAAGTCTCTGGTCATCCAGGTATCACTAAGACCTTGGAGTTAGTCTCTCGCTCGGTGTGGTGGCCTAGTCTTTCTAAAGATGTAAGGGAATTTGTCCATTCCTGTCAGGTTTGTGCACGGCATAAGGTTCCTCGTTCATTGCCGATCGGGCAACTCTTACCTTTAGCAGTTCCTCTCAGGCCATGGTCACATATATCCATGGATTTCGTGGTGGACCTTCCTCTTTCAGCCGGATTTCGAGTCATTTGGGTGGTAGTAGATCGTTTTAGTAAGATGGCTCATTTCATTGCTCTTCCCCGATTACCCTCTGCTCAAGGGTTGGCAGTCTTGTTTCTCCGTCATGTGTTCAGGCTCCATGGGTTGCCCAGGGATATTGTCTCTGATCGGGGTCCGCACTTCATTGCTCGTTTCTGGAAACGTTTTTGTGCCTCATTAAATATGAAACTCTCTTTAACATCTGGGTACCATCCACAATCTAACGGACAAACCGAACGAGTTAACCAGTCATTAAAACAGTATTTACGGTTGTATTCGGCCAAACTCCAGAATGATTGGTCTGAATTTCTTCCGTTAGCCGAATTTGCTTATAATAACTCTTGTCATTCTTCCACCAAGGAGTCCCCATTCTTTTCAGTTTTTGGCTTTCATCCTAGAGCCAACTCTTTTTTTCCTCATTCTCCAGTCTCCTCGTTGACCTTAACCTCCCATCTCAGAACAATTTGGAGAAAGGTGCACCTTGCCTTGAGAAAAGCTGCCTTCCGAGAAAAGAAATTTTCTGATAAGCTCCGACGTCCTTGCACTTTTAAGGTGGGAGATAAGGTATGGTTGTCAACTCGCAACATCAAGCTCCGACAACCTTCGGCTAGATTGGGACCCAAATTTATTGGACCATTCCTTATCATTAAGAAGGTCAACCCAGTTGCTTTTCGGCTACGCTTGCCGAGATCTCTCAAAATTGGCAATACTTTTCATTGTTCTCTTTTGAAACAGTATTTTTCTTCCAGGAGATTTCCTCGGAGGACTTCCCAGGGTAGATCTCCGGTGGATGTTCAGGGGCAACAAGAGTTCTTGGTGGAGAAGGTTTTAGATTCTAAGCTTTCTCGGGGTCGGCTCTATTTTTTGATCCACTGGAAAGGTTATGGCCCTGAAGAAAGATCTTGGGTATTGGATAAAGATTTACATGTTCCCAAGCTGAAGAGGATTTTCTTTCAGGAGTTTCCTCAGAAACCTGGCTCTAGGGGTTCTTTAACCCCTCCTCAAGGGGGGGTACTGTTAGGCGCGGCGGTCTTCGGCCGTGCCCTGACTGAGCAGCGGTCACGGCCGCCGCGCCTCTCTCCTTCCCTGTCCCCCGCACGGCGCCTGGCAACGCCAGGACGCAGTGCGCATGACAGCCGCCGGGTCCCTGGCAACGCAGGACGCCGTGCGTGCAGGGCCGCCGGGTGCATAGCACCGGGGACGCCACAGGTGGACTGCGTTCCCCGTTGCTAAGAATAGTTAATTAGGTTGCTCGTGCAGCAGGGCAGCTGCACGGCAACTAGTAATTAGGGTCTGGGGGCTGGTCCTGCTGGCCCTCCTGTTATTGGCCAGCAGGGCCTTTTTATGTGAGCCAGCACACTGCAGCCCCGCCGGTGATAGCTTCTTGTATGCTGTTCCTGCCTTGCAGAACTCTGTTCCTGTCAGCCGTGTTTGGTGGATCTTATTCCCTGCCCTTTGGTACTTTGGAGTTCCGAAGCCGGTCCTGGGAATCCTTCTAGTCCTTGCGAACCTGTTTGTCATCTGGGGTACTCGCACGGTTTTGTGAGTAGCGGCTGCTGCCGCGTGTTGCGGCCTATGCCGCTTAGTGTTTACTTTACTGTGAATTGGTGCATTTGCGGAGGTTGCCGCTTTCACTGTCCTCCCCGGAACTCGGCGGTGCCGTGTAGGGGAGTGGACAGTGGTTTCTTTGTAGTTCTTTTCCTTTGGCGGCGTGCCGCACATACGTTTAGTTTTTAGGTAGTTTATAGCCCCTAGCGTGGTTGTTTCAGTTAGAGGTCCCCTTGTTATTACCCTGTCTCAGTTCACGCCTTGTATCTCTTTAAGACCTGAGGGGGCATCGGAGTTGGGCAGACCTAATCCGCCCTTCAAACGCAGCTGCCATGGGCCCAAGAAACCATAGTCGTTCAGGCGTGAATTGATAACACGGGTAAGACAACGGAGGTAGGGTGCTAGGGGCTATTTCCTTCCCATTTCCCAATCCCAGCATTCCGTCTTGGTGCTCAGGACTCACTACATAAGATCTCCCCTGTCCTGAGCATCAGGATCGTAACACATACATATTTACCTACAACCCACGCCTCCCAATCACGTCCCCTTCTCCATGTAGAATCCAAACGTTTACCTGTAAAACAAAAATTCCAATATACTCACCTATTATCCAGTGATGATCTGTCCTCTTCGTTCCTGCAGTAATCCACGGCGTTGTCAAAAATAAAAAATGAAAGCCTGATCCATGCCACTAAAAGGGTTCCATGTTTACACATGGAACCCCTTTCCCCCGAATGCCAGGACCCCCGTGACTCCTGTCACTGGAGATCCCAGCAGCCAATCAGGGAGCGCCACGTCATGGCACTCTCCTGATTGGCTGTGTGCTACTAGCCTGTCAATCAGGAGTAGCGCACCGGCTAGAATGGATGATCGCGCTCCTCCATTCTAGCCTATGATAGGAACTTTGTCGTCTGCTGTTAACTGCAAAGTTAATTGGGGTCACTCTTGTAGGATTTTCAGGATGCGTACCTCCATGTACCTTTTGCACCCTGTCATCAACGATATCTTCACTTTGCTGTTCTACAACAACATTTCCAATTCCAGGCCCTCCCAGCACCTGGGAGCACTGCTGGAATCAGTGTACAGTGCATATTCCTCCCTCAGGACAAGATTTCAACCTTGCAGTTGTGCATGGTTTCTGTCTCTGTCGGCAAGGGATCTCCCGATTAACATACTGGAACTTTGAGCTGTCTACCGGGCCCTTCTGATGGCTTTGCTCTAGGGACAGATTTGTTTCTGCACCGGTCAATAGATTAAAGAGAACTTAATCAAAATACTAACCAATAATTGTCTGGTGATAGTATCCAATACCTTTAATCTATACTGTTGGTGGTGCACCATGAAGTCAGTAATTGCTTACTATACCCGAACACCAGAAGAAGAAGAAAGAATACTTCCTTTTTGGCGCACTCTTATTAAATCAATTGAAAGAAGAAATAAATGTGTTATAACCTTTAATATTTTATATTAAAATGTAATCTCCAGACATACACACATAAAATAAAAATCAAGTAGGGGGTAAGCCAGGCAAAAAGGAGATAATTTACAATCTCACCAACATTGCTGTCCTGGATTTGGACAATAAGAAGTAAAAGATTCGTAATCACAGTCCTAAAATTGGACTAACCTCAGCACACCCTGGATAATTCACACTGTTAATACTAGATATACATCGCATACAGTGATAAGACTTAAAATGGCATATGCATTTGTAAGTCTTATCACTGTATGTGACCTATATCTTTCTTCTTCTTCTGGGGCTCTGCTCTAGGGTTCTCCAGTACAGATCCAGTCAGACAACGCCATGGCAGTGGCATATATAAATCGACCGGGCATTACTCGAAGTGTGGCAGCAATGCAGGTGGAAACAAGGATTCTCGTCTGGGCAGAACTTCACCTCCCGGCCATATCCGCAATTTTCATTCCAGGAGTCCTCAACTGGGAAGCAGACTTCCTCAATCAACAGGACATTCACGCTGTGGAATGGTCTCTCCACCCAGAGGTCTTTCAGATGCTGGTATACAAATGGGGACTTCCAAATGTCGATCTCATGGCCTCCAGACACAATCACAAGGTTCCAGTGTACGGAGCCAGGACAAGAGATCCAGGAGCAAGCTTCATGGACGCTCTCACAGTCCCCAGGGACTTTCAGCTGGCCTATCTCTTCCCTCTAGTGTCTCTACTTTCCAGAGTCCTGCAAAAAATCAAAGAGGACGGCGGCACGATCATACTACTAGCTTCACCATGGCCCAAACGCCATTGGTTTACAGATCTAATAGATCTCTCCATAGACGAGCCCTTCCCTCTGCCTCTTCTTCCAGACCTACTCTCCTAAGGGCCCTGCCTCCATTCGGATCTGCCTCATCTGTCTTTGACGATGTGGCTCTTGAGACTCCCCTCCTAAGGACAAAGGGTTCTCTGGGGAAGTTGTTCAAACTATGCTAGGAAACCAGCCTCTGCTCTCATTTATCACCGGATTTTCACCCCTATTTCCAGTGGGGTGCTCATCATCACTACAATCCCAAGGTCCTTCAGATCCCTAGATTGTTAGCTTTTTTGCAGTCAGGACTCACCATGGGTCTTCGCCTGGCTTCTCTCAAGGTCCAGGTTTCCACTTTGTCTGTCTGGTTCCGGAAGAGACTGGCTCCTTTGCCAGATGTGTGTACCTTCCTTCAGGGGGTATTCTGGATACAGTCTCAATTTGTTCCTCTGATACCTCCTTGGGACCTTTCATTGGTTCTTAAGGCTCTACAACGCAGTCCATTTGAACCACTGGAAATGGTAGACTTCAAGTGGCTCACTACTAAAACTCTTTTTCTATTAGCTATTGCTTCAGCCCGTAGGGTCTTTGACTTGGGTACTATCTCATGTCGCTCCCCATATCTGATATTCCACCATGACCAGGCGGTCCTTTGGACTAAACGTGGTTACCTAACTAAAGTAGTATCTAAATTTCATGTCAACGAACCAATTGTGGTACTGGCCGTCCAGGAACATCACCAGAGGAAGCCTCGTTGGATGTGGTCCATGCTCTTCGGATTTACATGGACCGCACTAGTTTTGTTAGGAATACAGATGCCTTATTCATCCTCTATGGATTCCAAAAAGCATGGCTGGCCAGCCAATAAACAAACATTGGCATGTTGGCTTTGCATGATCATATCACAGGCTTATACACAGGCTAATCTGCCTGTTCCGAGTACAGTATCTGCTCATCCTACTTGCTCTATGGGTTGTTCGTGGGACGCACGCTGTGGAGCGTCTGCGGAACAATTATGCAAGGCTGCTATGTGGTCATCTGCCCATGTTTCTTGGGTTGTATGCCTTTGATATGTTTGACTCTCAGGATGCAACCTTTGGCTGCCAAGTCCTCCTTTATGCTTAGGAGCATTCCCTCCATTTAAAAATTGCTGTGAGAGATCCCAAGGTTGAGGATTAACCATGGACCCCAAAGAAGAAAAGAAAGAGTTATGGTAAAACTTACCTTCATTAACTATTCTTCTTCAAGGTCCATATGATCCGCAGGGTGCCCACCCTGACGCACCACATTTCTATGGGTTCCCTTATGGTCACTAGTTCCCTTCTCTTCTCTGTGAGAGTGTGATTTTCTATGTGTTCCATACTTACTTCTCTCCTTTTTTCAGCTCCTGCTTTGGGCTTGTTAACTACAACTGATGTGCCTGAGCATTGGGGAGGGGTATGAAGGCAGAGGAGCCCACTGCATCCTGGGAGCCTCACAATGCTTAATTGTTTAGTGCCAGCCCTGGTCTCCACCAGATCATACCCAAGGTTAAGGATTAACCCTCTGGATCCCATGGACCGCAAAGAAAAAGAGTTAACGACGGTAAGTTTTACCATAACTCTTACTTATATCTTGCATGTTGTGGTTCAGATGCAATCTATGCTAATCTTTTCACCACTGATCATATTTTCTGCATTATTAAGCAATATACATGTGCTAATTCATCCCCCATGACATTATGCTATGGACTGTGGTGACAAGTAAATGGGAAAAATTAGACTAAAACTAAATAATAAGGGTGGTCACATTAGGTGAATAAGCATACAAGATTTCTTTTGAATATATTATTGCAAAGAAAATCAATACCCTTACACTATTTGAAATAATAATACAGTTTGATGATAATATTAAAGAGTAATTAAAAAATGATCAAATCTTAAGAAAAATAATAAAGCTATCAAATGCCCCTTATATGCCATAAGACTTTTATTATATACCATCATACCCATCCTGATACACATTATATGCCATCGGACTCTTCCATCTGACTCATATATGCCATCAGACCCCTCCATCTGCCCCTTAAAGGCCATAAAACCCTTCCACATGTATCTTATATGTTATAAGACCTCTCTGGATACCTTTTTGTTTCAACAGCCCCCTTAATATGCCCCCTATCCATCGTTTATTGTTACATTTCAAAACCGACAGTGTGTTGGTGTAAAAAATAATACATTTTTTACTATCCATCGGTTTGCTGCTGCTCTGTCCAGCTACCTCGGTGCAACCTTTTGGCCTAAACTTGATGCAAACAATATTATGAGCTGTGAGGTGTTCAGAATAATTTGGAAATGAGTGGAAATTAATGTTATTGAGGTTAATAATATTGTAGGAACTAAAACACCCCCAAATTCTATTATTTTAGCTGTTTTGGGGGGGATTTTATCCAAAAAATTCAGATCCAAAACCAAACCCCAAAAGGGTGGTTTTGGCAAAACCAATATAGATCCAAAACAAGAAGGAGATACAGATCCAAAACACAAAATCTGAAAAATTGCCCGGCGCACACCCCTACTCTGAACCCACCCGGTGCCCCCATATTGCTTTTACGCAACTTCAATCTACCTAAACTATGCAATGGCACTAGGCTGCAGGTGACAACTCTGCACAAAAATGTTCTCATTCTGAGAATTCCGCTGATCCCATCAGACTACCATTTCCAGTTCAAACGGCTGCAGTTCCCGGTAAAGTTCTGCTATGCCATGACCATTAACAAAGCTCAGGGGCAGAGTTTGAAAGTGGCTGGTGTTGTTTTGAGAAGTGACTGCTTCTCACATGGCCAGTTGTATGTTGCATCTTCCAGAGTCGGCTCCTTTGACAGCCTGGCCAATCTCCAACCTGAAGGAAAGACTAAAAATGTAGTTTACCAGGAAGCCCTTCAGAATTAAAGTTACGCTCACGGGAAATACTGTAGCGAAGTACAGGTATTCAGCTAGTTGTGTATATTACATTTAAACCAATGTTGTATAAAAGATTTAAACTAGTAGTTTAATAATGCCTCTGTAATGTTTATAGTTCCACCTAATTGAACGACAACTCTTTTATCAAATTTTCTTGTAGTGGAACAAAGACAACTTAAAAAACCTTATAATACACATAGAGAAATAAAATCTATAATTTATCATGCCACATGCAAGAATAGCAGCATCCTCTGTACTGCTTACACACTGGTACAGGACTCAGGAGTTCTCTCTCTAGACTCTCATTAGTATCCAGACGCCCAGGTAGGGAGGAGGAGAAGTAGGGATCCCTGGGTCACTTACAGCTCTCTCTCCCCTCCTATTGTTCTTCAGGTTGGAAAGCTCTGTAGGTAGCTCATGAAACCTGACACTCATGTGTCTCTGCCTGCACTGCATACTGTTCTGCTCACATTCTGGCTGTTTCTACTGCTGCATAAGAGAGAAAGCTAGTGATGTCAGTGTCCTCCAGCTGGGGGCGGGGTATAGAATGCCCTGCACCCCCATTAATCTAGCTATACTGTAAATGACAAAAACTTTGAATGGGTCTAACAGGCCACCATGGTGTAATATTTTGAAACTGGCTTATTCCAGAGTAAATTATTTAAAATTGTCAGCTCATAAAAAATACTACACCATGGTGGCACCTTGCGGAATTCAATGTTATCATAGTAAAGGTGCCAATTCATATGGTTGGAAGATTACAGAGAGCTCTCATAAGTATATTTCTGAGCTCGAATTGTACATAGAGATCCTTTTACATAGGATGTCATCATTTTAACAGATGCACACTAGGGCCCATGGTAAGTATTCAACTCGGCCGATGAAACGGAGTCCTACATTGCAAGTTGGAAACAAAACAGATCTAAAACCCTCAAAGAATTTAGTGGGTTTTCTCTGACGTCGTAGTGGATGCTGGGACTTCCGTAAGGACCATGGGGAATAGCGGCTCCGCAGGAGACTGGGCACAAAAGTAAAAGCTTTAGACTAGCTGGTGTGCACTGGCTCCTCCCCCTATGACCCTCCTCCAAGCCTCAGTTAGATTTTTGTGCCCGAACGAGAAGGGTGCATGCTAGGTGGCTCTCCTGAGCTGCTTAGAAGTAAAAGTTTAAATAGGTTTTTTATTTTCAGTGAGTACTGCTGGCAACAGGCTCACTGCATCGTGGGACTAAGGGGAGAAGAAGCGAACTCACCTGCGTGCAGAGTGGATTGGGCTTCTTGGCTTCCTACATTGCAAGTTGGAAACAAAACAGATCTAAAACCCTCAAAGAATTTAGTGGGTTTTTTTATTATTATTATTATTATTATTATTATGAAAATGTTGGAAATCAAGTACAGCATAAGTAAACTATTCAAGCACATTTGCTTTCGCACATAGGGGGTCATTCCGAGTTGATCACTACTTACTTACCCAGACTTACCCAGGACTTACCAGGACGAAAACAGACGGAAACAACCCACCGACAAAACAGAAAACATCGTCCCTTCCTTACATTCCCAATCATCTGTGTATTTCAGCGTATGTAAATATTTTACCAACTAAAATCCTCATGACCCCTAAGAACAAAATGCAACCAATTTGGTAGACAACTATATACTTTGTGATTTACATGCGATTGTACATACCTGTTTGTCACTTTGCTCTATAATGCACAGTTAACATTCAGCAGAACAACACCAGTAAATAGGCACCTGAACTTTTAACTTGAACAGGTAAAACCTTACACTCTCAGCCTAAAAAACACTGGCTTCATCTCAAACTAACTATGTTCCACAAATTGATTTTCTGCATTGCTCTTCATGGAGTATTCATAAAGGCCATTGCATCATTCAGTCTCCCAGCAACTCACCCCTCTGTACATGTTGCCCCCTCAATTCTACACTCCCCTCTTATTAGCAGTCATGAGCTTTTTACTTCCCTATACTCATTGACAATAACATCTACAACCTCTCACCATAAAAAACTTTCACATACCTCTGACACCCACATTTATCTCTCTCTTCTGCTTCTGATAGCTGGTGACATTTCACCAAATCCAGGACCCAGCCACTTGCATCACTCGCATTCACCTGATTCACAGCAACATAGATGTCACAACTGAGGGCCTGAGCTGACGGGAGGCAGCCTCAGTTGTAGGGGCTGAGATGTAACGGAACCTGGGAGGTTGTATCAGACCCCTAGACATGTAAGTAACATGTAGAATAACTGCCCGAAGGCGTGACCACGACAACCAGGATAAAAGTCAATGATGTTTATTATGACAAACTCCGTAACACAGCAGCAGTAAAGGAAACATAAAAGTCAACAGAGGATAAATACAATTCCTGGGTACTACAGGGTGGCAAGGGCCACAGGCACTGGTAGAGTGAGACAGTTCTTATAATCTTCTAGTTGGAAAGTCCTTACCAGGCCTGACTGTAGCAATGGAGAGAACCCAGGATCGTACCAGCTGGTGTTCCAGGAAAGGCTGGGCTGCTGAAGATAAAACGGCTGCTGTGGATACTGGCTGGAACCAGACTGTTGTTGGTACGGAGTGGATACTGGCTGGAACCAGTTAAATAATAAACGAACTTGAGAGCGATGAAATAATAATGAAGTTTGGAGTTTGAGAGCGGTGAAATAATAATACCGGTGGAGAGTGGTAAACTGCAGAAAGGACACTGGCCCTTTAAGAGAAGCTGTACACTGCTGGAAGCTGGGCTGGAAGCAGGTGATTGATGTAACTGGAAACAGGTGAGTCCAGAATGGGTCGGAGAGTCAGGCTACACCGCAGATGGAATGCTGGTGCGGGTCTCTATAGCAGAAGTCTGGAGACAGGAGCTGGAACCTGGAAGACAACCACAGGAGAGAGACAAACTGGAACTAGGTTAGACAACCAAAGCACTGACGCCTTCCTTGCTCAGGCACAGCTTACTTATACCTGCAGCAAGGAAGGGGTTGGCTAGGCAATTATGCAAATCAACAATACAGACAGCAGATTGGTGGCAATGATCAGATGACAAAATCCAAGATGGCTGCGCCCATGCAGACACTTGGAGGGAAGTTTGGTTTGTAATCCATGTGAGAATTGAAACAGTAATGGTGACGCCGGCCACAGGAGACAGGAGACGCCAGACTGACAAGCGCACATTTAACCACGCGGGCACAGCGGAGGCCGCGGCTGATGAAATCACCACTCTGACATTCTGCATGTGGAAACTCAGGAACAGCGGGATCCGGTCCTGGAACGCTGAGCCAGCCTTAGGAGGCATCTGAAGGGTAAGTAATGGCGTCCAGATACCCGGATCGTGACAGCACCCCCCCTTTAGGAGTGGCCCCAGGACACCACTTAGGCTTTAAAGGAAACTTTGCGTGGAAATTTCGGACCAAGGCAGGAGCATGGACGTCTGAGGCATTGGTCCAAGAGCGTTCTTCAGGACCATAGCCCTTCCAGTCAATGAGGTATTGTAACTGACCGTAACGGAAACGTGAGTCCAAAATCTTGGCCAGCTCGTACTCGACTCCCCGTTGAGTCTGAACTTTGGGAGCTGGAGGAAGTGCGGAATGAAACCGATTCAGGATCAGCGGTTTCAACAAAGAAACATGAAATGTCCTGGGTATTTTCAAGAAGGATGGTAACTGTAACCTGTAGGCAACAGGATTGATGACTTGTTCAATCTTGAAGGGTCCGATGTAGCGAGGTGCAAATTTCATGCTGGGAACTCTCAACCTCAAATTCTTCGTGGACAGCCACACACGATCACCCACCTTGAGAGCAGGAACCGCTCTACGCTTCCTATCGGCAAACTTCTTATACCTGAATGAGGCTTTAAGCAGGGCTGCGCGGACGTTCCTCCAGTTATTTGAAAACTGACGCAAGGTGACATCCACTGCTGGAACAGAAGTTGCGGGAAGCGGTTGGAATTCTGGGACTTTAGGGTGGAATCCATAATTAATGAAGAATGGTGTAGAAGAAGATGAGGAATGGTATTGATTGTTGTGGCTGAACTCGGCCCAAGGAAGGAGTTGAACCCAGTCATCTTGAGAGGAAGACACATATATACGGAGGAAGGCCTCCAAGTCCTGATTCACCCTCTCGGTTTGACCATTGGTCTGAGGATGGTAAGCCGTGGAAAACTTTAACTTGACTTGGAGGGCTTGACACAAACTTCGCCAAAATTTGGCTACAAATTGTACTCCACGATCCGAGATGATCTCTTCAGGAAGACCGTGAAGTCGGAAGATCTCTTGTATAAACACTTGAGCCAACTTGGAAGCTGACGGAAGACCGGTGAGAGGGATGAAATGTGCCATCTTGGTGAACCGGTCAACTACCACCCAGATGGTATTAAACTTGTTGCAGATAGGTAGATCGGAAACAAAGTCCATCGACAAATGGGTCCAAGGTCGACGGGGAACAGATAATGGAACCAGTTGCCCCGCAGGCGACTGGCGGGAGACTTTGTGTTGGGCACACTTTGGGCAGGAGGCAATAAATTCCATAACGTCCTTCTTTAGAGTTGGCCACCAGTAGGACCTAGAAATAAATTCAAGGGTTTTCTGAATGCCTGTATGTCCAGCAAAACGGGAAGCATGGGCCCAATGCATGAGCTTCTTCCTTAGAACTGGCTTAACAAAACTTTTCCCTGGTGGAGGCGTAGAGTCCATCCCTACCGTGGAGAATGCCAACGGATTAATAATAGGATGCTTGTCTGCAGACTCGGACTCATTTTCTTGCTCCCATGAGCGGGAAAGGGCATCGGCCTTACGATTCTGAGAACCCGGACAGAACTGGAGTTTAAAGTCAAACCTAGAGAAGAAAAGTGCCCATCTGGCCTGACGAGGATTCAGACATTGTGCGCCTTTGAGATATAAAAGATTTTTGTGGTCGGTAAGTATGGTGATTGAGTGGGAAGCTCTCTCCAACAGGTATCTCCACTCCTCCAGAGCGAGCTTGATGGCTAGCAACTCCTGATCGCCAATGGCATATTTGCGCTCAGCTGGGGAGAACTTCCGGGAGAAGAAACTGCAAGGATGTAGATGTCCATCTTTGGCCCTCTGGGATAACACTGCTCCTACTCCAACGGAGGAGGCATCTACCTCTAAGATAAAAGGAGAGTCGGTGTCGGGCTGTTTCAGAACTGGTGCAGAGATGAACCGTTGCTTCAGAAGGTGAAAGGCCTGTGTAGCTTTCTCGGACCACTTGGACGGATTAGCACCTTTCTTGGTTAATGCAGTGATAGGCGCCACAATGGTGGAAAAGTCTTGTATAAATTTTCTATAATAATTGGCGAACCCTAAGAACCTCTGGACCCCTTTGAGGCTTAAGGGTATAGGCCAATTCTGGATTGCTTGGAGTTTCTCAGGATCCATCTCTAGTCCGGAACCGGACACAATGTAACCTAGAAACGGAATGGTTTTAACTTCAAACACACACTTCTCCAATTTACAATAGAGGTGATTGACACGGAGACGGGAAAGAACCTCTTTTACCCAGAAACGATGATCTTCGAGATTATTAGCAAAGATGAGGATGTCGTCTAGATAAACCACGACATGGCGGTACAAGATGTCCCTGAAAATCTCATTCACGAAGTGCTGGAAGACTGCTGGAGCGTTGCTCAATCCGAAGGGCATGACGAGGTACTCATAATGTCCGTCACGGGTGTTAAAGGCGGTCTTCCACTCGTCACCCTCACGGATTCGGATGAGATTGTAGGCACCCCTCAAGTCCAGCTTTGTGAAAATAGTTGCACCACTAACTCTATCAAAGAGCTCGGTAATCAGGGGTAAAGGGTATCGGTTCTTGACGGTAATGTCGTTCAGACCTCTGTAGTCGATGCACGGACGCAGACCACCGTCTTTCTTCTTAACGAAGAAGAAGCCTGCGCCGGCTGGAGAAGAAGATGGTCGGATGAAACCCTTCGCCAGGTTCTCTTTGATGTACTCTTCCATGGAGTGTGTCTCAGGCAGAGACAACGGATAAGTTCGGCCTCGCGGTGGAACCTTCCCTGGAATGAGGTCGATTGGGCAGTCCCATTCTCTATGAGGAGGAAGGATATCAGCAGAGGCTTTACTGAACACGTCCGTGAAGTCTTGATATGGAGGAGGCGGAACATCAGATGACCTGGGGAAGGAAGAACAAACAGGAAGAACTTTGGCTAAACAAGTCTCAGCACAGGAGGGACCCCATGCCAGTATTTGCGTAGTCGTCCAGTCAATTGATGGGTTGTGGAGACGGAGCCATGGAAGGCCTAAAACCACTGGATGTGTGGCTCTTGGAATCACTAAAAAAGAAATATACTCAGAATGAAGAACTCCCACTCTCAGACGAACTGGAAGAGTCCTTAAGGAAATGACTGCGTCAAAAATCTTGCTGCCATCCACGGCAGTCAAAGAGATGGACGAGGACAGTCTCTCGGTGGGTAGGGACCACCGTTTAACATAAGCTTCGGTTATGAAATTCCCAGCTGCTCCGGAATCAAGGAGGGCAATGACGTTCCTGTAACGTTGAGCAATTTGGAGCGACACTGGGAGGTTACAGTCATGAGGAGATGGAGAGGAGATCATTACTCCTAGCCAGCCCTCTCCTTGGCGAGCTAGGATCTGGAGTTTCCCGGACGTTTGGGACAGGCATTGATAGTGTGCGACGGAGCTGCACAGTAGAGACAGAGAGACTCAGAGAGACGTCTTCGGCGCTCAGCGGGAGATAGACGGGAATGACTAATTTGCATAGGCTCATCCTTGGATGGAGATGGTTGACGAGGAGGAGGAGCAGAAGATTTAGGAGTAGATGATCTTCCTCGCTCAGTTGCTCTCTCTCTGAAACGTAGATCAACCTTCGTGCAAAGAGAAATTAGCTCATCCAACTTAGAGGGCAAGTCTCTGGTAGCTAACTCATCCTTGATGCGTTCTGATAAGCCATGCCAGAATGCAGCATACAGGGCCTCGTCGTTCCATGCCAGTTCGGATGCCAGGATTTTAAACTGTATAAGATACTGTCCCACAGTACGTGTTCCCTGGCGTAAACGAAGAATCTCAGATGAAGCAGATGTTATCCGGCCTGGCTCGTCGAAGATGCGCCTGAATGTAGCTACAAAGTCAGTATAGGAGGATAGCAGGGGATCAGACTTCTCCCATAAAGGTGATGCCCAGTCAAGGGCTGAGCCATTGAGAAGGGAGATGATATAGGCAATTTTGGTACGGTCACTGAAGAAATTGCCAGGTAGAAGCTCAAAGTGGATTTCACATTGATTGAGAAATCCCCTGCAGAACCTTGGAGATCCATCAAATTTTGCTGGCGTTGGAAGATGAAGATGTGGACTGGAAATGGGTAAGGTGGGTGGGGTTACAGCTGGTGTCACTGTAGTGGACGCACCGGACGTGCCTGGTCCACGGAGGGTCGTTTGAATCCCATCCAGCCGTGTAGAGAGATCCTGGAGACAGCGGATGATGTGGCCCTGTGCAGCCTCCTGATGTTCAAGTCGGGCTGCCAGTTCTTGCATTGGCCTGGCCGCTTGATCCTGGTCTCCGGCTGGATTCATTAGGTCAGTGCTTACTGTCACAACTGAGGGCCTGAGCTGACGGGAGGCAGCCTCAGTTGTAGGGGCTGAGATGTAACGGAACCTGGGAGGTTGTATCAGACCCCTAGACATGTAAGTAACATGTAGAATAACTGCCCGAAGGCGTGACCACGACAACCAGGATAAAAGTCAATGATGTTTATTATGACAAACTCCGTAACACAGCAGCAGTAAAGGAAACATAAAAGTCAACAGAGGATAAATACAATTCCTGGGTACTACAGGGTGGCAAGGGCCACAGGCACTGGTAGAGTGAGACAGTTCTTATAATCTTCTAGTTTGAAAGTCCTTACCAGGCCTGACTGTAGCAATGGAGAGAACCCAGGATCGTACCAGCTGGTGTTCCAGGAAAGGCTGGGCTGCTGAAGATAAAACGGCTGCTGTGGATACTGGCTGGAACCAGACTGTTGTTGGTACGGAGTGGATACTGGCTGGAACCAGTTAAATAATAAACGAACTTGAGAGCGATGAAATAATAATGAAGTTTGGAGTTTGAGAGCGGTGAAATAATAATACCGGTGGAGAGTGGTAAACTGCAGAAAGGACACCGGCCCTTTAAGAGAAGCTGTACACTGCTGGAAGCTGGGCTGGAAGCAGGTGATTGATGTAACTGGAAACAGGTGAGTCCAGAATGGATCGGAGAGTCAGGCTACACCGCAGATGGAATGCTGGTGCGGGTCTCTATAGCAGAAGTCTGGAGACAGGAGCTGGAACCTGGAAGACAACCACAGGAGAGAGACAAACTGGAACTAGGTTAGACAACCAAAGCACTGACGCCTTCCTTGCTCAGGCACAGCTTACTTATACCTGCAGCAAGGAAGGGGTTGGCTAGGCAATTATGCAAATCAACAATACAGACAGCAGATTGGTGGCAATGATCAGATGACAAAATCCAAGATGGCTGCGCCCATGCAGACACTTGGAGGGAAGTTTGGTTTGTAATCCATGTGAGAATTGAAACAGTAATGGCGACGCCGGCCACAGGAGACAGGAGACGCCAGACTGACAAGCACACATTTAACCACGCGGGCACAGCGGAGGCCGCGGCTGATGAAATCACCACTCTGACATTCTGCATGTGGAAACTCAGGAACAGCGGGATCCGGTCCTGGAACGCTGAGCCAGCCTTAGGAGGCATCTGAAGGGTAAGTAATGGCGTCCAGATACCTGGATCGTGACAATAGAAATCCAGCTAACCTCATAAACATCACATGTCTTCCATCACCCTCCAGATCACTAAAATGTGCCTTATGGAATGCACGCTCTGTTTGTAACAAATTAACATCTATCCATGACCTCTTCATATCTAACAACATCAATCTGCTGGCTATAACAGAAACCTGGCTCACACAATCTGACACAGCCTCCCCTGCAGCACTGGCACATGGTGGTCTCCACTTTACACACATCTCCAGACCCGATAACCATAAAGGAGGAGGAGTTGGACTTTTACTTTCCCAATCTTTTGCATATACTGTTCTACCACAGGTTCCATCACTCACATTTATATCATTTGAAGTACATTCCATTAGGGTTTACTCTCCTTTCTCTCTGCGTGTTGCAGCTATCTACCGCCCACCTGGGCATCCAAAAAATTTTTGGAAGATTTTTCTGCCTGGCTCCCTCACTTTCTATCCTCTGACATCTCCACCATTATCATGGGTGATTTCAATATTGCTATTGATTGTCCAAAATCTGCTGCGCATGCCTCCAAACTACTCTCTCTAACCTCCTCTCTTGGCCTCTCCCAATGGACTGACTCCTCTACTCATCAGGCAGGCCACTGCCTTGATCTAGTATTCACCAAACTATGCTCCATCTCTGAACTCACTAACACTCCTTTCCCCCTATCAGATCACAACCTTATCACCTGCATGCTTTCCTCTGTTAATTCAAACCCTGTGTTGCGGAAGTTCTCCAATCTTCCTCAAACTCGCAGAAATATTAACACAATTAATCTTCAAGAACTTTCCACTTCACTCCAACAACTGCTTTCACCTATTTCTGCATTCACCTCTCCTGAGATGGCTGTATCACACCTTAATAAGACTCTAGAACTAGCCCTTGATGAAGTGGCTCCAGCTACCCATCACACTCCACGTAGGCCTAGATGTCAACCATGGCACTCCAAATCAACAAGACAACTACAAAAACTCACACGAAAACTTGAACGTCAGTGGCGTAAATCTCGTATTTCAAGTGACTTCCTCACATATAAGACAGTCTACCATTCTTATAAAAATACCCTGGACACTGCCAAACAAACATATTTCCAAACTCTTATCTCTGCTCAAGCCTCTAACCCCAAACGACTCTTTAATACATTTAAATCACTTCTGAATCCTCCCGCACCAACCCCACCAGCCACTATCAAGGCACAGGATCTTGCTTCCTACTTCAAGGAGAAGATTGATAAGATCCGAGATGAAATGGTATGCTCTTCGGCAGCCAGTGACCTGCTCCGTTCTGTACCTGAACCCTCTGGCACTCTTTCTTCATTTGATCCCACAAATGAAGATGAAGTATCATCACTCTTCTCATCCTGCTTCTCTACTACCTCTCCTCTTGATCCTTTACCCTCACAAATAAGTAAAGCTCTGTCTCTGGTGCTCATCCCTACCTTAACTAACATCTGTAATCTCTCTCTCTCTCTACTGGTATTTTTCCTTCACTTTTCAAGCATGCAGTGATTACTCCCATTTTAAAAAAACAAAATTCTGACCCTAATTCTCTCTCAAACTACCGCCCTATCTCTCAGCTCCCTTGTCTCTCTAAGCTACTTGAGAGACTTGCCTACACTCGACTCACACACTTTCTTAACTCATACACTTTGTTGGACCCACTTCAGTCAGGCTTCCGTTCCCAACATTCCACAGAGACGGCACTGACTAAAGTGGTTAATGATTTGGTCACTACGAAGTCTAAAGGCCACTACTCACTACTTATTCTTCTAGATCTATCTGCTGCATTTGACACTGTAGACCACTCTCTTCTCATACAGACACTACAATCCCTAGGTCTTAAAGACACAGCCCTTTCTTGGTTCCTATCGTACCTATCTAATCGCTCCTTCAGTGTTCGCTTCTCTGAATCTACCTCCTCTTCGCTACCTCTTTCAGTTGGAGTACCGCAAGGCTCAGTCTTGGGTCCTCTGCTTTTCTCTATCTATACCTCATCTCTTGGTAAACTAATCAGCTCTTTTGGTTTTCAGTATCATCTGTACGCAGATGATACTCAAATCTACCTATCCTCCCCTGACTTGTCCCTATCTGTACTGGACCGTGTCACTGAATGCCTTTCTGCCATCTCATCCTGGATGACATCTCGCCACCTCAAACTTAATATTTCAAAGACAGAGTTAATTATATTTCCACCGGCCAATAGTAGGTACCACCCTGATATCTCTATCACTGTTGAAAACTCGACTATCTACCCTACCCCACAAGCTCGCTGCCTAGGTGTCATCCTTGACTCTGATCTGTCCTTTGTTCCCCACATTCAATCTGTCTCAAGATCATGTTACATGCATCTAAAAAACATATCCAAAATACGACCATACCTTACACAAGACACTGCTAAAACTCTAATCCACGCTCTCATTATCTCCCGCATTAATTATTGCAATAGTCTCCTAACTGGTCTTCCCAAAACTAGACTCTCACCACTACAATCCATTCTGAATGCAGCGGCGAGGCTTATCTTCCTCGCTAGACGTTCATCGTCTGCAGATCCACTCTGTCAGTCCCTCCATTGGTTACCTGTACTCTACCGCATTCAATATAAAATACTTTTACTCACACACAAGGCCATTAACCAAACTACACCAACGTACATCACTTCGCTTATCACAAAATATCTCCCAACCCGACCTCTTCGCTCTTCACAAGATCTGCGTCTCTCATCCACACTCATTACTCGCTCCCACTCACGACTGCAGGACTTTCATCGGGCTGCACCCACCCTGTGGAATGTCCTACCACGCACAATAAGACTCTCCTCTAGTCTCCAAACCTTCAAGCGTTCCCTCAAAACTCACCTCTTTAGGCAAGCGTATCAAATTCCTGAACCGCCCACATAACTTTCATAAACCTTCCTATCAAATTACATCCACTCTGTACAGTCCACACATATCCTCACATGTCTTCTCATTCTATGCAATAGATAGCACCTTTCCTTGTGTACATATGCCTATTTCCCTATAGATTGTAAGCTTACGAGCAGGGCCTTCCTACCTCTATGACTGTTATCACCCAGTTTGTTATTGTTATTTCAAATTGTAAAGCGCAACGGAATTTGCTGCGCTATATAAGAAACTGTTAATAAATAAATAAATCACTAGCTGCCATTGCTCGCTGCGTAGGGATCAGTGAGAAAAACGACTAATATGCGCATGTGTATGCTCCGCAATGCGCACGCGCGTCGTACGGGTACAAAGTCCATTGTGGTTTTGCACTGGTTCTAGCGACAATTCTAATCGCACAGATGGCCGCAAGGTGATTGACAGAAAGAGGGCATTTCTGGGTGTCAACTGACCATTTTCAGGGAGTGCTTAGAAAAACGCAGGCGTGGCAAAAAATACGCAGGCATGTCTGGGCGTACGCTGGGCGGGTGTGTGACGTCAAAAGCCGTCCCTCCGTCGTTAGACTCAACGCACACAAAGAGTAACTACAGGGCTGGTCTTGTTTTGCACAAAAATATTTTGCAAGCGCTCTGCTGCTCAAGCGTTCGCACTTCTGCAAAGCGAAAATACACTCCCCGGTGGGTGGCGACAATGCGTTTGCACGGCTGCTAAAAACTGATAGCCAACGATCAACTCGAAATGACCCCCATGGTGAGTAGCTCCCTGCCTATGCAGCCTAGCTGCAGTGGCCGACGGATACCCGCCATGTTTCGGGTCGCAGCAGCTGCGTGTGATGTCACGCAGCTGCTGTGGCCCGCCCCAGCAATGGCCCAGACATGCCTGATTTGCCTGGCCCGCGCCCCCCCAATGGTGTTCTAACACCACTAGTGTGTTCCCTACACAAAGGGCTACAGGCTGCGATTGCATAGATCAGGGCTGAATTAGGCCCTTTGATCTGTAAAAATGCTCCATATACTGTACATTTTATTTTTACATTATTAGAGGCATATAAATGTACTAAGTTGAACAATCAGATCCAGCTGAATCCAATATGTGGCATACCTATATTATGCGTCTAAAGTGACCTGGCAAATGCTGAACTCATGGCTGTAAAGGATGAATTTAGGAAGTTAGGGACTGCTCTGAAGCAGGTGGCAACCACTGTATCTTTTTCAGAAGTATTGCCAGTACACAGAGGGGAAGACAGAACTCATTGCATCAGAAACTTCAATGTTTGGCTAAGGACATGGTGCAATAAGGAGAGATTTGGATTTATAGGCCACAGTCACACCATCTGGCAAGATAGGAGCTTATACAAAAGTGACGGCCTGCACCCATCTTCAAGGGGAACAAGAATACTAGGGAAGACCTCAAGAAAACTGAGAGAACGATGGGCTGAACATCTGAGAAATATAAAAAAAGGTTTCGCCAATCACTCCCTTTCTCAACATTTTTCACTGGAGCATCAATGTTCCCCAAATCACATCAAAAACATAATAGGAATTAAAAAAGTAGAAGGACACTGGAGAACAAAAGGGATAGAGACATTTTTGGCCAAAGCGGAAATGAGAGCCATTCATGAGATCAAAACACTTGACCCGTGGGGTCTAAATGTAGACTTTGAACTCAAGTGGTTTTTATAACCACATTTGAGGTCCAAACCATCGTCCACCCACGTGTCCGATTTCTCTTTCCTCTGGTTTTTGCCCTTAGATTTAATATCATACAAAAATGACACTCAAGGAATAACCAAGGGTCCTATGTTAAAATAATATCAATAATAAAAAAATCTTTCAGTTATAAAAAATATTTCAATCCCTATATGATAAAATGATATAGTAGTGGGGTACATTTTGACTATTATTTCAAGTGAAGGATTAACCCTCTGTACATTTATTATTATTATTTATACATTCAGTTTTATAATGATATTTATTAAAGTTTTTGATTGTTTATTATACCTTTTTAATGCACGTCTTAAGAAGAATTTGTTTTTAATAATTTGTTTTTAATTATTTGTTCAATTTTTATGTCATTGTAACCATGAAGAAATGATAGGGTCCGTCATTGTAAATTCATGTGGTTGTATATTTTCTGCTGTTTGCATATAGCATGGGCACCACCTTTGAGGGTTACCAATGGCCGTTTTTTTATTTATTATGTATTCCATGCAGTGATTTATTTCTGTTTGGGAAAAGGGTCGTTTTGCTGCCCTCACTTAAAATGGTGCCCACACACTGTCCATGGTGGGAAGAGAGTGTGTTACACTCCCACCCACCTCCGGCAATCCGCGATGTCATTTCCCGCGGAACCGGAAGTGACGTTACGGAGTTTAGCGGGTGGAACGCATAAGCCGCCGCTGCACATCCGGCGGAACCGGAAATGACGCCATGCGTTCCAGGGGTTGGAACGCACGGCGTTTTTCAGCGATTTGAAGCACATTTTACGTTTTTAAAGCCCCACAAATAGATAACTGGCTAAACCATAACGATTGTGGACATTAATCCAACTTGATTACATGAAGGGACATTGTTGTACTGTTCGTTTTACACAAATTACCCACTAGTCCCGCCCATTACAACAGGAAATGGGTGTGGTTTATGTTTCCCTTTAAATATCTGGTCCTCCATGCACCTTACACACCTTGATAAAGACCATACCGGTTGAAACGCGTTGGTGTTTCCTGCGGCCCAGGACTCGGTGAAGGTAAAGCTTAATAGGGGAAGCTTTTTTATTACCCCTATACGCCTAAAACTGTGCCTTCCACCGAAGGTCACTGAGGGTACGCATGCTAAGTCTTTTAATTGTATACGTGTTTAAATAAACTTTTATAAGTCTGCACTATGATTCCCCGTTATTTGTCTTACATGTACCATTGTTTGAGGACAGAGACAAAGAATTGAATAACGGTGGGGCTGACTGAATCCAAGTTTTATCACGTTTACGCTTTTAAGTGATTGGAGGACCAAGAACGAGACCAGACAAGAGACTTTACGTCTGACTTTGTTGGAAAAATCTTTTGATTGGGACATTGTTTCTAATTTTTGGTCTGATCTTCTATTATTAAGGGAGATCAACACAAGGACTAACCATAGTATCTTTGGACAACTGACCTTATTGAGACTTTTTGTTCACCAGATATATCTTAAACGCTAAACCCTGAAGGGGTATTTATTCACTGACATTTAACAGAGTGTCTTATACCCTCGATCAGTGCGCAGGAATTTTGCAGCCAGATTTTAAGCAAGGAGCGCAGGTGATTATTTATTATTTTTTGTAAACAAGAATACTAACTGAACAGTTTGGATGCTTCATCAAGAACTATTTAAACTAACAAAGGGGGGCAGTGAACCAAACAGGAATAAAGAAATCTGCTCCCCCAACACAGAGGTATTGTTTCTGCAGGCAAAGGGAATAGGAAGCATATCCACAGCAACAGAAGATAATTCAGATCAAAACCAAATAAAAATAGGCAGAGAGAAGAACATAGCTAGGAACAGAAAAAGCACAAACAAAACTCTAAAAGCTATGTGTGCAAATGCTAGGAGCTTAGGAAATAAAATCCCAGAACTAACTGCAATAATGACAAGGGATGATCTAGACATTGTGGCAATTACAGAGTCATGGTACAATGAAAATCATGACTGGGACATAGCTATACCGGGATATACTTTATTTAGGAAGGACAGAATTGGAAAAATCGGAGGAGGGGTAGCAATGTATGTAAAAAAATGCCATAAATACTACATTAATACAAAGTATTGAAGAAAAAACTGAGGCCCTTTGGGTGACCATAGAAACAGGGGAAAAGTTGATTATTCGTATTGGCGTGATATACAGGCCACCAGGTCAGGAAGAGGAACTTGACAAGAACCTATTGCAGGACATAACTAAAATGGCATTAAAAGGAGAGGTAATAATCATGGGAGACTTTAATCTTCCTGATGTAAACTGGGAGGTGTCTGTTGCTAGTTCCACTAGAAGTAGGAACATTTTAAATTCCCTTCAGGGAGCATCCCTCCACCAATTGGTGAGGGAGCCCACTCGGAAAGACGCAATATTAGACTTAATACTTACAAATGGAGACAGATTATCGGACGTAAAAGTGGGTGAAAACCTGGGATCCAGTGATCATCAAGCAGTATGGTTCAGCATTAAGACAGAGACTGACTCGTCCCATACAAAAACAAAGGTGTTGGATTTTAGGAAGGCTGATTTTGTAGGGATGGGAAAATGTGTAAGCGATTCTTTGGCAGAGTGGAGGAACTTGGAAACAGTGCAGGAGAGGTGGGAAACATTAAAATGTGCAATATTGAAGGCAACAGACCTTTGTATCAAAACTGTTAGGAAAAACACAAGGAAAAGGAAGCCAGTGTGGTTTGCAAAAGAAGTAGCAAATATCGTGAGAGCAAAAAAAGATGGCTTTTAGGAAATATAAGCAGACACAAAATAATGAAGACAAAAAGATATATCTTGTTAGACAGAAGGAGACAAAGAAGGTAATCAGATGTGCAAAGACACAAGCTGAGGAGAAAATGGCCCAGTCAGTGGGTAAAGGAGGCAAAACTTTTTTTAGGTATATAAGCGAAAGGAGAAAAACAAAAGGCGGAATTATAAAACTAAAGACGGACACTGGGAGTCTTGTTGAAGGAGACAATTTAATAGCAGATCATCTTAATGATTATTTTTGCTCAGTATTTACTACTGAAAGAGAGGGGAAGGGGCCACAGTTAAGTTGCAGGGATATTCAGGAAAATGAAACAAGTACATTTACAGAGGAGAAGGTCCTAACAGAACTCTCAAAGCTGAAAGTGGACAAATCTATGGGGCCAGATGGGATACATCCAAGGATACTAAAAGAACTGAAAGAGGTGCTGGTAGCACCATTGACAGAATTATTCAACCAGTCATTAGCTACAGGAGTAATTCCAGGGGACTGGAAAAGAGCAAACGTAGTCCCACTGCACAAAAGTGGAAGCAAGGAAGAGGCAAACAACTACAGACCAGTGAGTCTTACATCAGTAGTAGGGAAATTGATGGAAACACTCTTAAAAGAAAGAGTTGTAGATTATCTCAAATCCGGCAATTTACTGGATCCCAAACAGCATGGATTCACTGGGGGGAGATCATGTCAAACAAATCTTATGGACTTTTTTGATTGTGTGACTAAAGTGATGGATAAAGGTGGAGCCATGGATATAGCTTATCTAGACTTTAGTAAGGCTTTTGACACAGTTCCACATCGCAGACTGCTAAATAAACTTGAAAGTTTGGGATTGGATATTAGGATTATTGAATGGATAAGATCTTGGTTGAAGGATAGAAAACAGAGAGTTGTGGTAAATGGAGTGCATTCACAGGAGGGAAATGTTACCAGTGGAGTACCCCAGGGATCTGTACTTGGACCAGTGCTTTTTAATATCTTTATTGGTGACGTTGCAAATGGCATTAAAGGGAAAGTATGCCTTTTTGCAGATGACACAAAGGTATGCAACAGGGTAGACACACCAGGTGGGGTAAAACAAATGATTGAGGATCTAGGTAGACTAGAGGAATGGTCAAGAGTCTGGCAATTACAGTTTAATGCCAAAAAATGCAAAATCATGCACTTGGGTCTCAAAAATCCTAAAGCTAAATACAGTATTAATGGCACTAGACTGGAAACTACTGAGGAGGAAAGGGATCTAGGAGTCACTATTTCAGATGACTTAAAGGCAGGTAAGCAATGTAACAAGGCAATGAGGAAGGCTAGTCAGATGCTTGGCTGCATTGGGAGAGGAATCAGCAGCAGAAAGAAAGAAGTAATAATGCCACTGTATAGGTCATTGGTACGGCCTCATCTAGAATACTGTATTCAGTTCTGGAGGCCATATCTTCAAAAGGATATTAATACATTAGAAACTGTACAAAGGAGGGCAACTAAAATGGTGCATGGCCTACATCACAAAACATACCCAGAAAGACTGAGAAATCTCAATATGTATAGTTTGGAGCAGAGAAGGGAAAGGGGGGACATGATAGAAACTTTCAAATATATCAAGGGTTTTAACAAAGTCCAGGAGGGAAACATTCTCCAAATGAAGAGAAGCAATAGGACACGAGGACATGCACTGAGACTGGAGGGGGGGAGGTTCAGGGGAAATTTGCGGAAAAATTATTTCACAGAAAGGGTAGTGGACAAGTGGAATAGCCTCCCATCAGAGGTGGTAGAGGCTAAGAGGGTAGAGCAATTTAAACATGCATGGGATAGACATAAGGATATCCTTACAAAGAAATAAGGATCAAATAAGGTTAGAGATAAAAATAATATAAAAAAAAAAAAGGGGCAGACTAGATGGGCCAAGTGGTTCTTATCTGCCGACAAATTCTATATTTCTATGTTTCTATGTATGTGCACAAAATGTTACGGTACAGTGTTTTTCAGAAAAACGCTGTCACATAATTTAGGATAATGATACAGTCGCAAATATACAGAGAATGTAGTCATGCCACATATAATTGGAATCAGCTAGAACTGCTTGTGCGACTTAGTACACCCTTTTGTGGCCAAGACACATTTTCGGGCATTAAATGTGCAAAAAGATAAACTTTGCATCTGTTTAGCCTAACTGCAGCAAAGATGTAGGAGAACATATTTACACATATACAGCATGTGTAAAAGGACATCATATTAAGCCATTAGGTGAAATGTACTCCCTAAATCATGTGTTTACATGTGCTAAAAAACATAATTGCCTTAGGGGGTTATTCAGTACATGTTGCAAATTCTGCTAAAAAGCAGAATTTGCAATCCGTTGTTTCACATGCTGGAGGCTGCCCATCGCAGGGCAAGGCCACCCAATATGCAAAATGGCAGCTAACAGCTGCGACCACAATTTACATTGTGGTCACAGCAATTGTGGAAGATCCCCTGCAGCCACAACTAGGCTGCGTATGCAGGCAGTCAACTGCCATTTTTTCCATCGGAGCAGCTGCGCGTGATGTCACGCAAATGACCTGCCCCCATTTTGCCCGCCCCGTGAATGCCTCTGCCTGTCAATCAGGCAGAGGTGTTTGTACACACTGCGACCACGTACACGCAGGACGGTACTTCTCTTAAACCACCTGCTCCTCTCCAAAATGCCTTCAACCTACCCTCCCTGTCAAAGTTATATACATTTTTCGCCATTGGGTCCTTGAAACGTTTCCCTTGGGGCCTGCAATATATCTAGGTATGCCCCTGGACCTGCTCATTGTAGTGTGGTATAAAATTAACTGGAGGGTATTTTAATGTTATATAATATGAACCGGGACACTGCAATGTCGCACAATATGAACAGGGAGCACTATATATAATAATGTGAACTGGGGGTACTGTGCGGCATAATGTGTACTGGGAGCTCTGAAATGTGACATAGGGTGAACTTAAGCACTACTGCGATTCATAAAAGAAACCAGGGCACTACTATGGGGCATAACAATAAATAAGGCTCTAGTATAGTTCAGAAACTGAACTAGGGCACTATTACAGGGCATAAAATTAACAACTGTTGCAGATAAGAGTCTCTCTAGAACAGGGGTGGGCAATTATTTCAGCTGAGGGGCCACTTGACATTTCCTGTCAGTATCCGAGGGCCACATACAAAATAGCAGCTCCCCCCACTTGCCAAAAATATAGGGACGTGCTTCATGTGGAAGGGGTGTGGGCAAAAAAAAATACAGATTCATATTAGGCTGCACAATAGTCTCCATTATTCAAATTGCGCCACACAGCGCCACTTACACACATTACACCAGATAGAGCCCCTTTTACACAGTATGGAAGGTAGTGCCCCTTTTACACATTACAGCAGGTAGAGCCCCCTTTTACACATTAACATTTTATTTAGGATAATTATTGTGCAGCAAGCAAATTATCCAGTGTCTTATGGCCTCTGGGGAAAGGTGTGACACAGTGACAGAACACGGGGAGGGGTGGTGACAGTGACAGAACACGGGGTGTGTGACACGGTGACAGAACACAGTGGGGGTGACACGGTGACAGAACACGGGGTGTGTGACACGGTGGCAGAACACGGTGGGGGTGACACAGTGACAGAACACGGTGGGGGTGACACGGTGACAGAACACGGGGGGGTGACACGGTGACAGAACACAGGGGTTGTGACACGGTTACAGAACACAGGGGGGTGACACAGTGACAGAACACGGGGAGGGGGGGTGACAGTGACAGAACACGGGGTGTGTGACACGGTGACAGAACACGGTGGGGGTGACACGGTGACAGAACACGGGATGTGTGACACGGTGACAGAACACGGTGGGGGTGACACGGTGACAGAACACGGTGGGGGTGACACGGTGACAGAACACGGGGGGTGTGACACGGTGACAGAACACGGGGGGTGACACACACGGTGACAGAACACGGTGGGGGTGACATGGTGACAGAACACGGGGGGGGGTGACACAATGACAGAACACGGGGGGGGTGACAGTGACAGAACACGGGGGGGGTTATACGTGACAGAACACGGGGGTGACATGGTGACAACACGGGAGGGGTTGGTACAGCGAGAGCTAAAGATCTCTCCCCCAAACCTAAAAACAGACTGACGCCACTGCCCGCACACACAAATATACGAACACTATCACACATACACACACCCCTTTCTTTCTCTCACTTACTTTTCCCATTAACTTTACTGATCTGGCTGGCAGTGGCAGGAAGGATGGATCTATTCTGTACAAGTCTGGCTCTTGTCCCGTGTAGCCCCGCCCCCTGAGGTCCCGTGTAGCCCCGCCCCCTCCCCGGCACGTAGCTCCGCCCCTTTTTGGCTGAACCCAGCCGTTGTCACTGGGGACTCTGGAGGGGGGAGGAGGCTGCTACAATGCAGCAGCAGGGGAGAGAGGCGCCGTCGGCAGCTTGGAGGTACTGCAGCTCAGAGCAATGACAAGCAGCTCAGCCGTTCGTGCCGCTTGTCATTGCTCGCTGGTGGGAGGAAGTGGGCCGGACAGGATCAGTTTGCGGGCCGCATCCGGCCCGCGGGCCGTATTTTGCTCACCCATACTCTAGAAGCATTGGGACGGGGGGCCCTTCAAAATGTTGCTATGAGGCCCACCAAGTTTTTGCTATGCCCCTGTGTGTGACCAACACTGGGAAAGGTGGCCAGTGAATAGAGAGTAAATCTGTTAGATAGTGACCTCTACTGTGTGATGGTTCCTAATCCATACCTCCCAATATGACCCTCTCAATGAGGGACAGAATTCTCTGCTCCTGGACTTCCCTCTTAATTTATGATTGCCATCACCTGTGCTGCAACACCTTTCTTATCTATTAGCATTTTCAAAACAGGTGCCGGCATTCATAAATTAAGAGGGAAGTCCAGCAGCAGAGCTTTCTGTCCCTCCTGGAGAGGGTCATGCTGGGAGGTATGACTAATCGGCGGTCATCCCTGGTAAATCAAATGTAGTGGGCAAGTCCCTAATCAGTGTGCTTCCACTACACAGTTTCATTCTCTCTCTCTCTCTCTCTCTCTCTCTCTCTCTCTCTATATATATATATATATATATATATATATATATAATCTAAACAAACACAGAGGAAGGGGGGTGCAAATCCCCACCCCCAAATTCCCTTACACACACTGAAAATTACCTGTAACGATCCCTGAATCTATCTGGTAATAAAATTCAGAGAATTCGTCACAAATGTTTGCAAACACATGTTTAGCTGCTGGCCACTTCACTGCTTTTCTGATACAGCAGTCCTAACTACTTGATAGCAGTGCCCACATTGGGCCATGTAATTTGTCACAGTATGCCTCATAATAAAGGCCATTACTAAAACAGTTCCAGACTGAGAGCTAACTTACCAGGGAGCCACCCCCAGGATCTCCCATTGGCACTACAAGGAACAGCATGCCTTCCAAATGCTGCTCCCATTCAATGCGTCATGCACACAAGCAGACAAACAATTTGGAAGCTGCTCAATCATACCTGGAGATAATTATATATCAGGTGCTGGAAGGGGGAGGGGTCACAGACAAACAAACACAGAGGAAGGGGGGTGCAAATCCCCACCCCCAAATTCCCTTCCGCACACTGAAAATTACCTGTAACGATCCCTGAATCTATCTGGTAATAAAATTCAGAGAATTTGTCACAAATGTTTGCAAACACATGTTTAGCTGCTGGCCACTTCACGGCTTCTCTGATACAGCAGTCCTAACTACTTGATAGCAGTGCCCACATTGGGCCATGTAATTTGTCACAGTATGCCTCATAATAAAGGCCATTACTAAAACAGTTCCAGACTGAGAGCTAACTTACCAGGGAGCCACCCCCAGGATCTCCCATTGGCACTACAAGGAACAGCATGCCTTCCAAATGCTGCTCCCATTCAATGCCTCATGCACACAAGCAGACAAACAATTTGGAAGCTGCTCAATCATACCTGGAGATAATTCCTAATCCATACTTCCCAATATGACCATCTCAATGAGGGACAGAATTCTCTGCTCCTGGACTTCCCTCTTAATTTATGATTGCCATCACCTGTGCTGCAACACCTTTCTTATCTATTAACATTTTCAAAACAGGTGCCGGCATTCATAAATTAAGAGGGAAGTCCAGCAGCAGAGCTTTCTGTCCCTCCTGGAGAGGGTCATGCTGGGAGGTATGACTAATCGGCGGTCATCCCGGGTAAATCAAATGTAGTGGGCAAGTCCCTAATCAGTGTGCTTCCACTGCACAGTTTCATTGTCACTCTCTCTCTCTCTCTCTCTCTCTCTCTCTCTCTCTATATATATATATATATATATATATATATATATATATATACAGATAGATAGATAGATAGATAGATAGATAGTAAGCTCCACCGGGGCAGGGACTGATGTGAATGGGCAAAATATTCTCTGTAAGGCGCTGTGGAATATGTGTGCGCTATATAAATAACTGGTAATAATAATAATAATAATTAAAAAAATATATATATATATTCCTAGATGCACTCCTAGATGTTCAAAAACCAAAGTGTTTATTTAAAGCATTTGAAATATACAGCGAGTGCATCATCAGGTATAACTATGCTGCACTTCATTATCTAATTAAGCATCATTATGATGTCATCAATATAACACCTGCATCATCAGTTATGCATAAAATAAACAGCGGGAAATAAAAATAGACAGTACAGCATAGCAGACACAAAAAAAATTACATGCATAAAGGAAAGTAAAATTGAAAGAATAATGCCTAAATTGCATGTAGTTAGGCAACAAAAACACATAATAGCTAGAGAGAACCAGCACATAATTAGGGAATTCAAGAAAGTGGACAGGGCTAGCAGTGAGGCAAAGGGAACTATAAGGATATTGGGGTCAATTCATGAAGCAGTGGAAAGTGTGGAGAAGTCAGCTAGTGGAGAAGTTGCCTGATATAGATAAGTAAATACAAAATGGAAGTTTGTCTATTGCTTAATAGAAACTGTTGTTTTAAATGTGATTTTTATGTTTTAAAAAACAGTAATTTTTAGTCAAAACAAGAAGTTAAGGCAAGCTGCGCAGTGTATCGTAAAACTGCGGTTAGCTAGTGTTTTGCAGAATACGGAATTGTATTTTGCAGAATAAAAATAATTAAAAGTAAGTAAAAGGTAAAATGTATTTTGATATTAAACAGTCATAATCACAAGATGTTGAGCTAATTAGTTAAAAATTCCCCATAAGGGGAGTATATGAATTAATAATATATTCTAATAAATGAATTGTAATTGGTCTATGTATATGATTGGCCTGCTAATTTAATTGGCTCATGTAACGCTGTAATGAAAAGTATATAAAATAAAATCAATGTACAGATGGGTCCATGGTTATCTTGCTAGTTTTCTGCACCTAGGCCCAACATAATTTATTAGCATAAACCCTCCATCTATTGTTCTCAGCTGCAATACAATACAGAGAACAATACAGCAGGAGATTAAGTCATTACAGCAGGGGATTAAGTCCGATTGGCCAGTCTCAGTTAATCCTATTAAAGGTCAAGATAAACAAGGACCCATCTGTATCAATGTTTAGTTCATAATATTCTTTTATCGTAAGCCCTGTAAATTTCACAATGCAATAAATATATCAAAGAGACTTCATTTTTCTCCAATTATTTTGAACAGCTATAACATTTTGGAGGTCCCGTACCGACATCAATCCAACACTGACACACGAAGAAGGAAGGTGGACTGGTGCCGGGGTACCTGGATCAACCGTGGCCACAGGTAAAAGCTGTTATCTTACTTTTGCTCCATGTGTCCCCGCCTCGGTCCGCTGCCTTTGTGTGTTATTGTTGGTTTGTAACTCTTTAAAGTCTTTATGGAAATTGTAAGTATGGAACCAAATTGAATTTAACTGCATTTTATTACCAGTTACAGTGGTTTCTATAAAGTGTTAAGATTGCAATTTCTGTTGATATCATAGTTACAGATTACAATGGGATCTTTTGTCTGCCATATCTTGCCAAATTGAGAGTGAAGTCTGTAAGTGTTTGTATTTGTGATTGGCCGAGGCTTCACGCCGGCAAAGTCTAAACAGGGCCCACCCAGGTAGAAGAAAAGCTTCGGTCAAACTCTCCTATGCTGAATAGTATCAGGGATACTCACCTACTGTAAAAAGCACCTTGTACACTAGAAGGCCAAGCTTAGCAGAGTGTGGAACACGTGTGCCTGTTCAGAGCCGTGGCACCTGACGAGGTGGTGAGGTTTCCTAAGTGGAGTGATATCTCTATAAACAAGGGAAGCGTCCCTGTTTACTATTGTATTGGACACTGAGGCTGGACTTTAAAATAAAAATTAGCCATTACAATGGGTCAAAAGATGTCCACACCGAAGGGCTCTTCCATGTTAGAGATCCTGCATGGCAGTCCAGCAAGTGTGATGTATCAGAGGCATGGAAGTGTGGCTGTAAATTTTCTCAGGAAATGGCATGCAAAACAACCTGAAATATCTGTAATAGGAACCTTTGATATGCAGAAATGAACAGACCTAAGGGGTAAAATAAGAAAAAGGGAGGAGTGGAAAGCTTACACACTAGGGTTGGAGGCATCTAATGTAACCCCGCCACCAGCCTATGTTGCGCAAATGTCCTGTCATGTAGATAATGAAGGAACATTGCAATTACAACCCAGGCATGTTCCCCCATGGATAGTACAGGCAATGCCAGTAAAGACACTAGAACAAGAAAGCCCAGACCAGAGGCGTAACTAGGGTTTTTGGAGCCCAGGGCAAGATTAATAATGGCGCCCCCCCCCCCCCCCAAAAAAAAAAAACCTACAAAGGAAAGTATGTGAACGCGCCACCAGCGCGTACTGAAAAAAATGGCCATGGTCACACATCAGAAGGGGGCATAGACACTGAAAATGGGATGTGCCAACATTACAAGCCAGCTGTTTCATGTCATACTGGGAACATTCTTTTCAATTCCACATGCACCTTAGCATCATCATCTCCTGCACAAATAGGTGTCACTGTGTATGAAGATGTCAGGGTGTGTATGTATAGATGTAGGTGCAGTGGTTGAAGTGGAATTTTTGAAGTGGGGGTATGTAAAAGTGAAGGGTAGAATTATGCGCGCGCTCTGGAAAAGGGGGCGTGGCCACTCAAAGGGGGGGTGTCCTTCAGTGCTATAATTTCACATTATAGCACACAGAATGAGCCGAAATTCACATTATAGCACAGAATGATCTGAAATGTACATTATAGCAAACAGAATGAGCCAAAATTCACATTATACCACACAGAATGAGCCAAAATTCACATTATAGCACACAGAATGAGCCGAAAAATTCACATTGTAGCACACTGAATAAGCCGAAATTCACAATATAGCACACGGAATGAGCCGAAATTCACATTGTAGCACACTGAATAAGCCGAAATTCACAATATAGCACACGGAATGAGCCGAAATTCACATTGTAGCACACTGAATAAGCCGAAATTCACAATATAGCACACTGAATGAGCCGAAATTCACATTATAGCACACAGAATGAGCCAAAATTCACATTATAGCACACAGAATGAGCCAAAATTCACATTATACCACACAGAATGAGCCGAAAATTCAAAGGGAAAGTGACAGCAGGGACATAGTGACAGGGAGACTGACAGAGAGAGAAGTGGGGAGGGAGGCGGGGGAGTAATGTGTGGGGAGGGAGGCAGGGGGGTGTAATGTGTGGGGAGGGAGGCAGGGGGTGTAATGTGTGGGGAGGGAGGCAGGGGGGAGTAATATGTTGGGAGGGATGCAAGGGGGTGTAATGTGTGGGGAGGGAGGCAGGGGGTGTAATGTGTGGGGAGAAAGGCAGGGGGGTGTAATGTGTGGGGAGGGAGGCAGGGAGGTGTAATGTGTGGGGAGGGAGGCAGGGGGGTGTAATGTGTGGGGAGGTAGACAGGGGGGTGTAATATGTGGGGAAGGATGCAGGGGGGTC
Organism: Pseudophryne corroboree; assembly: GCF_028390025.1. Taxonomy (NCBI): domain Eukaryota; kingdom Metazoa; phylum Chordata; class Amphibia; order Anura; family Myobatrachidae; genus Pseudophryne; species Pseudophryne corroboree. The sequence goes on from NC_086447.1 coordinate 447,872,738, forward strand.
TAATGTGTGGGGAGGGAGGCAGGGGGTGTAATGTGTGGGGAGGGAGGCAGGGGGGGAGTAATGTGTGGGAAGGGATGCAGGGGGGTGTAATGTGTGGGGAGGGAGGTAGGGGGTGTAATGTGTGGGGAGGGAGGCAGGGGGGTGTAATGTGTGGGGAGGGAGGCAGGGAGGTGTAATGTGTGGGGAGGGAGGCAGGGGGGTGTAATGTGTGGGGAGGGAGACAGGGGGGTGTAATATGTGGGGAAGGATGCAGGGGGGTCTAATGTGTGGGGAGGGAGGCAGGGGGTGTAATGTGTGGGGAGGGAGGCAGGGGGGGAGTAATGTGTGGGAAGGGATGCAGGGGGGTGTAATGTGTGGGGAGGGAGGTAGTGGGTGTAATGTGTGGGGAGGGAGGCAGGGGGGTGTAATGTGTGGGGAGGGAGGCAGGGGGGTGTAATGTGTGGGGAGGGAGGCAGGGGGTATAATGTGTGGGGAGGATGGAGATGTTGGGGCAAGGGATACAGCAGGCTGGAACAGTCTAATAAACAAAGTCCTCTTACCAGTTCCACCGGTCACCACAGCAGCAGCAAGGCGACCCCCCACACTGACTGACCACTGTGCAGCTACACACCTTCCTCCACCTACCTCACACTGACTGACAACTCGGCGGCTACATACCCTCCTGCACCTACCTCACACTGACCGACCCCTGGGTGGTAACATACAGTTATACTACATAGCGCCATCCTGTATGTAGTTCCCAGCACATACCACACCTGTGAGGTGGAGCCGGGACACTCAACATGGCGGCGGGGAAAGGACGCTCCGGTTCCGGAGGTGAAACGTTCTCCATCAGCAGCGGGTTGTCATAGCAACACCATCACTGTGGCCTAGACAACCCCGTGAGCCTGACTGCTGAGGGGCGAGCGGAGCCTGAGGCCGAGGAGAGAGAGCCGGAGCCTGAGACCCGGGGGAGAACCTGAGCCTGAGACTAGGGGGAGAGCCGGAGCTTGAGACCGGGGCGGGGGGGAGATCCGGAGCTTGAGACCGGGGGTGGTTTTGAGCAGACGCCTGAGACGCATCTGTGATGGCCTCCTCACACCCCGCCCACCCAATGACGCTGCGTTGGACGAAACGCCACCCATTCCTGCTGCTATTGGCTGGGCGGCTTTAATTACCGCCTTCTTCAGAAAGTCTGCGTTCCTGTCCCAGTCCCCTGAAGCAGGGATGGCATACCACCACCGCCGCCGGGTAGTACTGCGCATACACTACCTGGACGGCGGCGCCCCTTTTCTGCCGAGCCTCCACAGTGCCCAAGGCACATGCCCCACTCGCCCTGCCCTAGTTACGCCTCTGGCCCAGACCCACTAGAACACATACTTCCAGCGATAATGGCGCTTGCTAAAGCCCCAAGTGTTCCTCCAGTACAGGAGAAAAAAAAGGGAATAAAGGTTCTAGTATACCCCAAGACCAGAAAATACATCACTTATCTTGTAGGGGAAGATGGGATCTGGGTAGCGCAGATGGATTTGTTTGTTGGGGATTACAATTCTGCAGGGATGTACATTTATAACCCCCTCACTGATACATATAAAGATCAGTATAATAACACAGATGGTGAAACTGTCACACACACTCTATGCAAGTACAAACAGGGAAATTTAGTTTCCTATGAAGACAAATTACCAGTAATGGGAGCGCATTTTGCAGACGTACACCAATCGAACATTGTGGCCTCTGGCACTTGTAGCACATCCACCCAGGGCAAACCAGTTGAGACAATGCCTCTGAGAGTGGTAACTACAGATCGAGGTGCACAGTGGTCCATACATTTTCCTTGGTCAAAGGCTGAATTACACCAAATTTGCACAGAACTAGCAAATTATAGAATAAAGCCAACAAAAGTCAGAACCAAACTCCAGCCCTTGTATAAAATCCACCACCCAACACATAGTGACATGGTACAATTATTTACTGCTTAGCTCACAACTGAGAAATACAAGAAGCTCACAACAGATGCAGGGTGGGATGCAGAAAAGTTTAAGCCTGCCTTAAACGTTGCTAAAAATAACTTGAACCAAGAATAAAAAGATTTAATGGCAGCCTTTACAGAGCAGTTTCCTTGCCAGCCTAACTGAAAAAAAAAAAAAATTAAACAAGGTCCTACAAAAACAGTTAAAGATTATTGGGGCAAATTCAAAACTGAGGTCCAAAATTACAGAGGCACTAAAAATATATTTGGCCAGAAAGTGCATCAGCCCATGTTATCTGGAGCTCTTGTGGAAGGTTTTAAGCCTCAGGTGAAAACCCGTTTGACCATCAATGATCCTCTATGGCATAAAAAATGTCCAGAAGATCTGGTCACTCTGGCTATATACCATGAGGACAATTTGGTGGTCAAGAAATTAAACACAGAAACCAAGCTTATGAACCTACAGGTCAAAGCTGCACAAGCCACCTGTGACCTAGCTAATAGACCAATTAATTACAGCGTAGGTGCCAGGCAATCATCTGACAGATCACAACTTACTTGTTATAATTGCCAAAGGAAAGGACACTTTGCAAGGGACTGCAAAAGCCCTAAAAAACCAAGGCAATCCCATGCAAAGAAGGGCACCACAAAAAGTGATGAGAATTTACAATGACAGGATACTGCAGCTCCCGTGAAGACAATGACTGTAATATCTTGTAACTATCAAAAACCAACCATTGACTTAAAAATTGGAGACTCTAAACATTCATTCTTGATTGACATGGGTGCTGCACGATCCCTGATAGCTGACAATGTCACTTTACCTACCACAAACAAAGTTGTACATGCAGTAGGTGTGGCAAACAAAGTAATCACCTTAAGGGAGACACAAGATGTAAAAGTAACAGTTGAACCCTTAACAAGTGACCACTCCTTTTAGTTGGCAGCTATGCTCCCACAAATTTATTGGGGAGGGATTTATAGTGTAAATTGGGATGCACTGTATTTTTCACTCCAGATGGGGTATACCTACAGGTACCAGATTCCAACACAGACTTGGTCACTGATGCAGTGCTCAGTGACCCTCCTTCTCCAGAAAAGGTGGAACTGAATACCTTAAGTGTACTCTCTCCTGAAGTGTGTGAAATGTTATCAACAATTCCAGACCAGCTGTGGACCACGGGCTCCAATAATGTGGGAAAAATCCTAAATGCCCCACCAATAAAAGTCAAGCTCAAAGCAGAAGCAGAAATTCCCAGTAGACCACAATACCCCTTAAAGCATGAAGCTAAACAGGGGGTGTTCCCAGTAATCCAAGAACTACTACAACAGGGGGTGTTGGTTAAAACCCAGAGCCAGGCCAATACGCCCATCTTTCCTGTAACAAAAAGTAATGGCGTGGTTATCGCTTGGTTCAGGACCTTAGGGCAATTTAATGCAATTGTTGAACCCTTGCACCTAGTGGTACCAAACCCAGCTACCATATTAATGCAGATCCCCGCAGACAGCACTTATTTTTCAGTGGTTGATCTGTGTTCAGCATTTTTCTCCATACCAATACATCCAGACAGTCAGTACCTTTTTGCATTTACCTATAGGGGTAACCAGTACACCTGAACAAGGATGGTGCAGGGCTATCTTAACAGCCCAACAATATTTAGCCAGTCCCTTACTGAAAATCTTCAAAAACTCATCTTTCCAGGTGAATCTACATTAATTCAGTATGTAGATGATTTGTTACTGTGTTCCCAGATTTTAAAACATCACTTAAAGACACAGCTGAGCTTTTGAGGTTCCTTGCAACACATGGACACAAGGTATCCAAAGACAAATTGCAACTATGTCAAACAAAGGTGTCATATATAAGCCATTGTTTATCTGAAGGCCTCAGACACCTGTCCCCAGATAGAACTGCAGCCATCCAAAACATAAGGTTGCCCATTAACAAAAGAAAATTAAGGGTTTTTCTTGGAATGGTGGGTTACTGTAGAAACTGGATACCTAACTACTCACAGCTAACTGCATCCTTGTATGAGCTGACCAAAGCCTCTGTACCAGAGCCCCTCATACAGAACAAACAACAATGTCATTTCAACAACTAAAATATGACCTGACAGCGGCCCCTGCTTTGGGGCTGCCTAACTATAAATAAGTATTTTCTCTGTTTTGTCATGAACACCTAGGCCATGCCACAAGTGTCCTTACACAGTTTCATGGGGAAAAACAAAAACCTGTTGCTTATTACAGTGCCCAATTAAACCCAGTAGCACGAGGCCTACCTGTTTGCCTGCGAGCCATAGCAGCAGCTGCATTACTGGTAGACAAGTCAGCAGACATTGTATTGGGCTGTGATCTAAAAGCTCATGTCCCCCATGCCGTAGCAGCCCTGCTTACCTGCCAAAAAAAAGACATGTCACTGCAGCATGTCTGACAAAGTGGAAATTGGCCCTCATTATGCCCACAAACATCACCCTCATTAAGCGCAATGTTTTAAACCATGCAACACTTTTACCGGTAAATGAAACAAATGAGTTTCAGAGAGAGGAATGGGGGGGAGTAGAACAACATATCCCACATGATTGCTTAAAATATGTTGATGAACAATCCACCCCTAGGGTGGACCTTTAGGAAACACCACTCCAGAATCCTGATCTGGTTTACTATGTTGATGGTAGCTGCCACAGACAAACAGAAACAGGAGCTACTCAATCAGGATATGCTGTGGTGGATGACACACAAACCGTTTTTTCCTCCCCACTCCCACCACCACACTCAGCACAGTTGGCAGAGCTTAAAGCTTTAACCAAAGCATGTCAACTAGCTGAAGGAAAGACTGTAAATATATACACAGACAGCAGGTACGCGTTTGGTGATCCACACGATTTTGGTGAACTGTGAAAACACAGAGACTTCCTCACAGCAACAGGCAATCCAATTGCACATGCGGAGGCAGTAAAAGAATTACTAAATGCTATACAACTGCCCTCACAGATAGCAGTTATTAAATGTCAAGCTCACATAACTGGCCATGATGAAATTACAAAAGGGAACAGAAGGGCAGATGCCGCAGCAAAATTGGCAGTCCAACAAGAGGTTAAAATTGAAAATGTTTGTATGGTAACTGATGTATGCATACCAAGTGAACAAACATTAATCGATATGCAAAAACTTTGTGATTTACAGAAAAAAACCAAGTGGTAAAGTGCAAAGTGTACCCAAAACAGCAAAGGCCTGTGGCACAGCTCTGAAGGTAAGCCTGTTGCCCCCAAATCACTCTTGCCAGCATTGGCACAGATGTCCCATGGACTAACCCATGCAGGTAAGATGGCCATGATAAGTCTGATTCAGACTTATTGGTATGCACCTGGCTTTGCGCCAGTGGCAACCAAGTACTGTGCTGCTTACATCACCTGCTTGCAGAAGAATGCTGGAAGAGCAGTTAAGACAATACCTTTACACATTCCCCAAACAACTGGTCCTTTCCAAATCCTACAAATTGATTACATTCAGCTTCCAAAGGTTAGGATGCTTCAGTATGTTTTGGTTTATGTCGACACATTTAGCGGTTGGGTGGAGGGATATGCTGTGGCTAGTGCAACAGCAGCAATCACAGCAAAGAAACTGGTACAAAAATTTGTATGTAGGTATGGCATACCATATGTAATATCATCAGACCAAGGTACACATTTTACTGGACTAGTGTTCAAAAAGATGTGCCAGCTTCTTGGCATTAAACAATAGCTACACACCGCATACCATCCGCAATCGAGCTGCAAAGTAAAATGCTATAACGGGATCATTAAAAATAAGCTGGCCAAGATATGTAAAAAGACTAGCTTGCAGTGGCCAGAAGCTTTGCCATTAGTGTTGCACTCAATCAGAACAACACCAAGGGGGAGTTGAACATTTCTCCCTATGAAATACTGTTTGGAAAATTGCCCAATGTTGCTATTGCACCCGCATATGAACTGAGTAAAACAAATGACTTAACTGTGCACTACCTTATTTCATTAAGCAATCAGTTAAGGAAGATCCAAGCTACTGTGACCAGCACACAACCAACTCCTGTGGAAGGTGCTTGTCATAATCTACAACCTGGTGATGAGGTGATGGTCAGAAATTTCCTGAGATCGGGCTCGCTGACAGACCGGTGGGAAGGACCTTACCAAGTCTTGTTGACAACCCCAACTGCTGTTAAGATAAAGGAAAAAAACGTTGTGGATCCACTCCACTCACTGCAAAAAAGTCACGCCTCCTGAGACAGCACAAGTGGAAGATGTTCTCCAAGACTCCACTTCACCAGTAAAACCAGCAAGTGAGTGGTTTGGGCATAATAATCCCTTAAGCCACTTGCCAACGCAGTATCTCTGTGGAGGGCACATAACTCCTGGAAGAGTACTGTGAAAATCAAGGACATCAAAGACAATGCTAAACAGGATGATGATGATAGGCCAAATGCCAGACCGTGGACTATGGGGGTGCATTCTCTCCTGGGCATGTCTGATTACAATCATACTCATTGTGCTTGAGTGTTGTGTATACATTCGAGGGTCTGTTAACAATGTGACCAGTGAAAGAGGTAATGTAACATGTAACAATGGTATGTTATTCAAGACATGTGTGTGTAGGGCCTTACAAAAAATAATTATGAACAAGAATTTACAGGTAATTCCATGATAGCAATGCACAGCAAAATTGCAAAGGCTCTCAACAAAAGTAAATGTTGAATTTGTACCCACCTACCCATCAGTGTAGATGCAGGTATACCCCTCCTAGCTCATTACATAAGCACACCAGACGTGACATGATGGACAGAGACTGGTCCTGTCATAAGTCAAAAAATGGTAGCCACATTTGTGCCAATAAAACACCTAAAGTACAAAATATAGTAGACTTCCCATAGTTGGATGTTTCAAACAAAGGTGTGCTGCATGCACCTGCTCTACAAGTAACTGCAGCCACAGGGAGGCCTGAATTTTGCTTAAGTGTCAATTCAAAGCCAGGCAAGTATACATTACGTAGAAGGAAAATTACAGTCAGGGTAAAAAGCCAAAATCTAGGATATACTAACTGTACTGAAGCAACATTTGTAGTTAAAATGTCAACTAAGTGTTCACTAACAAACCTCAAACGCTGTTGGCACTCAATAGACACAGATGGAGTACTAACACCTAATGACACCTGTGGCCGGAGAGCCCCAGCCACGGGGCAAATGGCCGCCTGCGGCACTGAAGGGGTTAACCCCTAGTGCCCGGCGCCATTTTTTAAGACAAAGGGGCGCTTGGCGCCAAATTTGAATTATGTTGGGCGCTAGGCGCCGTGATGTGTAAAATGTTTAAATGCATGTATTTTATGGTTGTGCCGTGGTCCCGGACCTCTCCGGAGACCACGGCAGGGAGGACAGCCCCCCGGCGCGCTCAGCAGAGTGTGCGCGCCGGGGGAGAGGAGGCAGCCGCTGACCGCCGGAGTCCGGGAGCTCCGCTCCCGGCAGCAGTCAGTGTAGCCCCGGGCGCACTGGAGTGTGCGCGCCGGGGAGAAGGGTGAGCGCTGCGGCTGGGAGCTCGGCTCCCGCTGCAGTGCTCTCTGTGAGAGCCGCCGCTGGGGGCTGGGAGCTCTGCTCCCGGCGCCTCAGCCCACACTGGAGGCGGCCAGCCGCGGCAGCCGGGACGAACGTCCCGGGCTGCCGGGCGGCGAGGGGGGTGCGCTGCAGCCCGGCTCCCCGCCGGACGCTGCAGCGAGGCCACAAGACAGTCAGCGCCGCTCATGGGGGACCGGGCTAGCCGGCTCCCTAGCGGCGTGGGCAAATTAGGCTGCCTAGCAGGATGGTGAAGCGCTGGGGTCCGGGAGCTACGCTCCTGGCACCTCAGCGCTGAAAAAAGCCAGGGTCACGGCGGCCGGGACCAGTGTCCCGGGCCGCCGGGCTTAGGTACAGGGGGGTGCGCCGCTGCGTGCGGCGAGGCCACTGGTTAGTGCCACACTGGGGGGACAGGGAGAGCCAGCTCCCTGGAACCCCAGAGGCAGGCTGGAGGATGGGGGAAGCCAGCCCCATACCTCCAGCACTGAGAGGGAGAGCCCTAGCAGCCAGGCTGCAGGGCTAGGGAAGGCACTGCAGTGCCTGAGTATGTAGAGTCTGTGCAAGGCACAGGCTCAGCCATGTACAGTGTGATTTAAATGTAATGTATGTAAAGGTAAAATGCACTTACTTGATTGTGTGTCCCAGGAGGGGGGAATCCATAGCTGTGCAGGCTGATGGATTCTCCCAGACCTTTTCCCTAAAAACGGAATGCTTTCCCATCCAGCCTCACAGTTCCAATAGGCACAGGGAGAAAGAGAAACAGCTTAGCTATGAAACCAGCTGAGTGGTTTCTTGGAGCTCCATGGAGATCAGCCGTAGTGGCCAGGAAACCTGGACCGGGGAGCCAGGCTGCCCAGCTCTGGAGCCCAAATCCAGGCTGCAGGCAGTGAGAGGGGTCCCGGGCAGGTTTCTGGAAGTCAGTTTAGGAGGGAAAACCTCCCCCCAGCCAGACTGAACGGCACCGTGGGAGTACCCTGCTCTCCCAGATGGGAGAGACAAAGGAGACCGACCACTCCCCACTGTCCATAGGGAACAATGTTAGGTGTGCATGAGACCAGAGCATGCACAGCTCATGGGTAAACATTGATTGGTTGTGCACCACAGGGCGGGCTTACCCCCTGTGGTAAGGGGTCTTGGAGAGGGATAAAAGAAGGGCAGTTGGCCCATAGGAGTGTGTATTGTAACATCTTCTTCTGCTGAAAACATCTAATTGTATGCTGTTGCCCCTAGCAATAGGGAGGAGCCTTTTTAAAGGTTATTTGAGCAATAAACATCTTTGCCTCAAGAAGACTGCTTCATCTTGTGACCAACAGGGTTAGGCCAAACCTAGCCCCGTCCTCCGGCTGTCCAGGGAAGCACCTGACGTCTCCAAGCTCCGCCTTCCGCCAGCTACCGGTAAAGGCCTAGCAAGTGGCTAGAGGGGATTCGTCAACACCACACAGGTGTGGTAAGGCAGTGCGTCGGCACATACAGAGCAGAACCGTGGTTCCAAACGCCACGGCAGGTTAGGAGTTTGGTGGTGGCAGCGAGAACCCGCCCACAGCGCAGTGGGTGGAGTCAGTAACAGGCGGTTACTGACGGTAAGCGGGAATCCCCTATGTGGTCAGGCCTCGTGCGGCTTGACCTTCCATTCTGTGCGCAGTCAACGGGACGCGGCAAGCGGCGAGTGCTTCCGTACGGTACCGTCCTGTCACAGAAATTGGTGGCATAGTGGTGGGATAATCCCAGGCGGCTTTTCATTACCCGATTGGAGAAGCCGAGTTACTCAGGAGAGGAGTAACTGCAGCGCAGGAGAACGCACAAGATGGCGGAATTCAGCGGAATGTCCAAGGATGATCTGGAGATCGTATGCCAGGGGAAGGGTGTGGATATCCCTTCCAACGCGTCCAGGAGCGTCATGCAGGCGGCGCTCAGGAGCGTGGAGGAGTCTCATCGGGCAGAGGTGGAAAGCACTGACGGCGTCAGCATCGCAGAGGACGGCCCAACAGTGGACCTTCGTAAGGAACCGGTGAGAACCACAAGTCCCGCCCTCTCTCACAGCAGCAATGTTTCCCAGCAATCCCTAGCAGGGCCAGGATCCCAACGTCCCAGGGGGGGCGGCCCGGATACCCTAGCAGATCGGCTAGCGGAATTGGGGGAAAGGGCAACGGAGCAAGAGCGCTTGATCATCATCCAGATGTGGCGTGATGAGCGGGCACCACAGGCCGTGGTACCCCGGGAGCCGTTGCCAGCTGTTGTACACAGATCAGGACGAGTTCAGTTTGCCAAGTTTGCAGACAGTGACGGGGACATTGATGGACATTTGCAAGTCTTTGAGAGGACTTGCAAACTACATGATCTACCCAAGTCAGAGTGGGTGAGACACCTTGTGCCCACTCTGCATGGAGAGGCCTTGGAGGCCTATCGAGGAGTGGCGACGGAGGACTGTGGGAACTACGACGAAGTCGAGAAGGCCCTCCTCCAGCGATTCTTCATCACTCCCGAGTCTTACAGGAAGAAATTCAGAGACTTGCCCAAGAATCCTAGCAGCACCCATGAGCAGTTCGCCACCCAGCTGCGGCAGTACGTGGTGAAGTGGGTGAAGGATTCGGAAGCCACTACATGGGACGCACTGATCGACCTGATCTGCAGGGAGCAGTTCTACCGCCGGTGCGCCCAAGAAGTGAAGGAGTGGGTGCTAGATCGGGAGCCACCCAGCTTAAAGATGGCTGCCCAATTAGCCGACAAGTATGTGGCAATTCGGCCACGGGGGCAGAAGCGCCCCGCCAGCAGCCAGCTCCAACAGACTGTACCACCAAGGGGACCCCCCTCTTCAGCTCATCACCCCCAAAGACAAGCATCTTCCAACCCGGGTGCTCTTGGCCAGCAACCGCACCGCAGCGTCCCTGCAACTGATCAGAGATCATCGGTGCCACGACTGGAGAAGAAGTGCTACGGCTGTGGGAAAATCGGACATCTGAGGATGAACTGTCCTGCATCCCAAGCACCCCAGACTCGTGCCCCAAATCCGAGTGCTGGAGCCCGGCTCGCTTGTTTGACGAGAGGAGATGAGCCTACAGAGACTGTTCCCCCTCCAGTCAGTCCGATGGAGTGTGGCGAGAGACAGGTGCACTCTGCGGAGAGAGTCACCTGCATGGCCAAACAGCCCCTACACAACATGTGGAGGCACCTGCAGCCAGTCCACGTGGGACCCCTGCAGGGAGAAGGCCTAAGAGACTCTGGGGCCTCAATCACTGTGGTGAGCCCCCACCTTATAGATCCTGCTGCAGTATTGCAGGGTCGCACTGCCACGATCACCCTGGCAGAAGGAACAGAAAAAGCGGTTCCCATGGCAAGAGTCTACCTGGACTGGGGAGCTGGACCAGAGTTGCGAGAAGTTGCCGTCATGGATGGTCTCCCAACTGATGTGGTCCTAGGAAATGATCTGGGTGGTGGGATCGTCACTACGTTTGTTGGCGCCATTTCCCGGAGACAAGTTCCAAAACCACCGTTGACATCAGCTACTCCAGCACAGCCCAGCCCAGAGGAAAAGACTACAGCTGCTAGACAACTGCCAGCACAGCCAACCACAGCATCAACCAGCCCAGAGGAAAAGATCACAGCGGCTAGATCAGTACATCGACCCCGCATGCCTTTTGCCTCTGGTATGCCTACGTCCCCTAGCAACGCAGAGGATGTCGGTTCCAGCTCGTGTGATCCTGTGGGGGTGCCCAATGATGCTCCTGACCCAAGTGGTTTGCCAACTCCGGCGGTGAGTATGAGAAACCACACTGATTTTTCCATGACTGACCCCTACCAGACTGACCCTAGTAGTCCCCACCTAGATCCCCCTGTAGAGTGTCCCAATTTAGGAGAGATTGAGGGCCACAGGCAGGAGTTTAGGGAGGTTCAACTCTCCGACCCATCCCCGAAAGGCATGAGGCGCCACTCTGGCAGCGGCCTTGACAGGGTTGGGGCGGGAAGTTTGACCTGGCGGGAAGGGTTAAGGTACAGGGTAGACAGGAAAGTGGGAGGGGATAGACCAGATAGGGAATGTGTCCAACTGGTCCCCTCAGGGAACGTTCCTGCGCAACCAGTGTCGGTTGCCAGCGAAACCCCTTTGGACAGTAACACAGAGACAGACCGTACCCTGAAGTGCCTGATACAGAGCTTACCCTGGTCTGGAATGTCGGATGACGCCCAGACCACATGTAAGGCTGGTGCCATGTGTTGGCAGCCGGGGCACTCCAGCGGTTGTGTTGTCTCTGGGCCTCTGCCCATAGGAGAACCCTTGCAGCAAGTTGCTGTGGACATAGCAGGTCCCTTGCCTGTGCACAGTAGATCGGGGAAGACACGCAGCCTCCCTGTAGTGGATGCCACACAGGATCCAGAGGCTGGTGGTCTGGCCGCCATCACTGTGGCACAGGTAGCGGACGAGGAGGGAAGAGTAGGCCTAGGTGACAGGGTAGGTTTCCCGAGTCATAAGTCGACAGAAGAGGATTGGAGGGCAGGTCTGACAGTTAGGGCAGACAGTTGCCAGATAGGTATGACGGAGGTGCAGTGCCTGGGGCACCATGTGGGAGGAGACAGGGGTAGGCCCAACCCAGAGGGGGTGGAGGCAACCAGAGGCTGTCCCCGACCCACATCACCCAGACCGGTACTGACCTTAGAACCTGTAAGGCCCTACGGACATGTTGTCATTGACTTTAGTCCTGTAGTGAACCCCTTGACAGAGATGGCTAGGAAGGGCATTCCCAAGTCAGTGGACTTTGCACCCGCTTGCGAGTTGGCATTCCAGTCATTGAAGGAGGCTCGGGTACCCGCTCCAGTGCTGATGGCGCACATTCTTGACCAGGACTGTGTGTTACGAACTATTGCGCCACTGCACGGACTGGGAGCAGTACCGAGCCAGAAAGAGCCATATGGGCAGGAGCACCCTGTGGCCTGTTTGAGCAGAAAACTGCTATTGTGGGAGGTGGGGTATGCCACAGTTGGGACACCGTGGGTGGCACTTGTTTGTAACCGGCCCCCCACCGTGGTGACTTACCACCTACCTGTTAGGTGGCTGCAACCGACCTTGGGGGAATTGGACAGACTTTTGTGGTGGAGCCTTGAACTTGGACTTCAGGTGGACTATTTGAACATTGTGCACCCACGAAGAGAGGCCCACTACACTATGGATGAACTGTCTAGGCCAGAGCCTACACCCCCCAGGTAGCGTCCCCTTCACCCCAACGGACTGCGGGACCAGGACCCAAATCGTTGGGACATGGGTCCCTGGTTGACCCGCTTGAATGGGGGGGGAGGAGTGTGGCCGGAGAGCCCCAGCCACGGGGCAAATGGCCGCCTGCGGCACTGAAGGGGTTAACCCCTAGTGCCCGGCGCCATTTTTTAAGACAAAGGGGCGCTTGGCGCCAAATTTGAATTATGTTGGGCGCTAGGCGCCGTGATGTGTAAAATGTTTAAATGCATGTATTTTATGGTTGTGCCGTGGTCCCGGACCTCTCCGGAGACCACGGCAGGGAGGACAGCCCCCCGGCGCGCTCAGCAGAGTGTGCGCGCCGGGGGAGAGGAGGCAGCCGCTGACCGCCGGAGTCCGGGAGCTCCGCTCCCGGCAGCAGTCAGTGTAGCCCCGGGCGCACTGGAGTGTGCGCGCCGGGGAGAAGGGTGAGCGCTGCGGCTGGGAGCTCGGCTCCCGCTGCAGTGCTCTCTGTGAGAGCCGCCGCTGGGGGCTGGGAGCTCTGCTCCCGGCGCCTCAGCCCACACTGGAGGCGGCCAGCCGCGGCAGCCGGGACGAACGTCCCGGGCTGCCGGGCGGCGAGGGGGGTGCGCTGCAGCCCGGCTCCCCGCCGGACGCTGCAGCGAGGCCACAAGACAGTCAGCGCCGCTCATGGGGGACCGGGCTAGCCGGCTCCCTAGCGGCGTGGGCAAATTAGGCTGCCTAGCAGGATGGTGAAGCGCTGGGGTCCGGGAGCTACGCTCCTGGCACCTCAGCGCTGAAAAAAGCCAGGGTCACGGCGGCCGGGACCAGTGTCCCGGGCCGCCGGGCTTAGGTACAGGGGGGTGCGCCGCTGCGTGCGGCGAGGCCACTGGTTAGTGCCACACTGGGGGGACAGGGAGAGCCAGCTCCCTGGAACCCCAGAGGCAGGCTGGAGGATGGGGGAAGCCAGCCCCATACCTCCAGCACTGAGAGGGAGAGCCCTAGCAGCCAGGCTGCAGGGCTAGGGAAGGCACTGCAGTGCCTGAGTATGTAGAGTCTGTGCAAGGCACAGGCTCAGCCATGTACAGTGTGATTTAAATGTAATGTATGTAAAGGTAAAATGCACTTACTTGATTGTGTGTCCCAGGAGGGGGGAATCCATAGCTGTGCAGGCTGATGGATTCTCCCAGACCTTTTCCCTAAAAACGGAATGCTTTCCCATCCAGCCTCACAGTTCCAATGGGCACAGGGAGAAAGAGAAGCAGCTTAGCTATGAAACCAGCTGAGTGGTTTCTTGGAGCTCCATGGAGATCAGCCGTAGTGGCCAGGAAACCTGGACCGGGGAGCCAGGCTGCCCAGCTCTGGAGCCCAAATCCAGGCTGCAGGCAGTGAGAGGGGTCCCGGGCAGGTTTCTGGAAGTCAGTTTAGGATGGAAAACCTCCCCCCAGCCAGACTGAACGGCACCGTGGGAGTACCCTGCTCTCCCAGATGGGAGAGACAAAGGAGACCGACCACTCCCCACTGTCCATAGGGAACAATGTTAGGTGTGCATGAGACCAGAGCATGCACAGCTCATGGGTAAACATTGATTGGTTGTGCACCACAGGGCGGGCTTACCCCCTGTGGTAAGGGGTCTTGGAGAGGGATAAAAGAAGGGCAGTTGGCCCATAGGAGTGTGTATTGTAACATCTTCTTCTGCTGAAAACAACTAATTGTATGCTGTTGCCCCTAGCAATAGGGAGGAGCCTTTTTAAAGGTTATTTGAGCAATAAACATCTTTGCCTCAAGAAGACTGCTTCATCTTGTGACCAACAGGGTTAGGCCAAACCTAGCCCCGTCCTCCGGCTGTCCAGGGAAGCACCTGACGTCTCCAAGCTCCGCCTTCCGCCAGCTACCGGTAAAGGCCTAGCAAGTGGCTAGAGGGGATTCGTCAACACCACACAGGTGTGGTAAGGCAGTGCGTCGGCACATACAGAGCAGAACCGTGGTTCCAAACGCCACGGCAGGTTAGGAGTTTGGTGGTGGCAGCGAGAACCCGCCCACAGCGCAGTGGGTGGAGTCAGTAACAGGCGGTTACTGACGGTAAGCGGGAATCCCCTATGTGGTCAGGCCTCGTGCGGCTTGACCTTCCATTCTGTGCGCAGTCAACGGGACGCGGCAAGCGGCGAGTGCTTCCGTACGGTACCGTCCTGTCACAACACCTTATACCAGTTACTGAAAGATGGGTGTACTCTTGATAGCACATGTGCAAATGTCAATAGCAATAACACAGGGTACTTTATAATATACATAGGGTATGTATTGGGTTTGTGGTAAATGGGCATACTCCTGGATTCTTTTAGGTGCCAAAGAACAATGTGTGCTCTCCTATGTAGTCCCCTTAGTAAAAACCACTACTAAGCTGGATCAGTACCCAAGAAATATCCCCATAGAACATGATTTAGTGTCAAGTGACCTTACATATTTAAGACATCATAGCAAAAGAGAAGTGAAAAAAGGAGATGTATCTTTCAGATTTTCTGATGGTGAGCGTACGGCTGGAACTTTATTTCCTCTGTCCACTGTTTATCTTGTGAAAAAGGATGTGTCCCAAATCTTGACGGTACTAGATCAGATGGTAGGGGAATTGGTGGTTTCAATCAATCAGACAGTAAAAAAGCTGGCTCAAGTAAAAAAAAAGTGGCTTTACAATATAGGATGGCACTGGATCAGCTGTTGGCAGCAGAAGGGGGCACGTGTGCAGTAGTAAGACAAAAATGTACTTATATTAAAAATCACAGAGCTGAAATATGGGCTCATCTGAGCAAAGTGAAAAAGTTGTAGCAGGAAATGAGAAGGTTAGGTGCTAGTAAAGATTGGGATCCACTTGGATGGCTATGAGAAAGTATTGCAAAGCTTTTCTCTGGAATATTGCAGTACATTGTGTTTGTTGCCTTGGTTGTAGGAATCATATACCTTACCATCAAGTGTGGACCAGTAGTTTGTGTGCAATGTGGTAAAGGATTTCAAAGGTTGAAAGTGCACCATGAAATGACTATTGTGGTGGTAAATAATAAGGTTCCACTTAAACAGGTGACTAAAAAAAATAGTCAGGGGCAGCAGGAGAAACAGGTGGTATATGCTGACATAAGCAAGTCTTATGAAAGTTTAAAGCTCCCGGAAAGTAACCCCATATACCAGACTTTAAAAGATAACCAGGCAGGTAGGAAAAGTACTCAGCATGTTAATTTCATTTATAAACTGGGTAACAGGGTAAAAACTAACCAGAAGGAGTATGTTAGAAATTAAATACAGGCAAGTTTCACTTAACTGTATCAAAACCCTCTTAGCCAACACCGGAAGGTTCCCATCAAAAATCAGGAATTCCCATCCAGTGCGGCGAGCATTGGCGCCAGGCCCATCCCCATGAACCTACCTTTTGCCTATGTTGTGCGTCTACCTAACCCTCATTAGGAATTGTAAAACTGAACCTTCTAATTTGTGTTTTAGAGTGCTAAGTATATTGGCAGAGAGAGGAATGATATAGATAAGTAAATACAAAATACAAAATGGAAGCTGGATGTCAGTTTGTCTATTGCTTAAAAGAAAGTTGTTTTAAATGTGATTTTTATATGTTTTCAAAAACAGTAATTTTTAGTCAAAACAAGAAGTTAAGGCCAGCTGCGCAGTGTATCGTAAAACTGCGGTTAGCTCTTGTTTTGCAGAATACGGAATTGTATTTTGCAGAATAAAAATAATTAAAAGTAAGTAAAAGGTAAAATGTATTTTGATATTAAACAGTCATAATCACAAAATAATCACAAGATGTTGAGCTAATTGATTAAAAATTCCCCATAAGGGGAGTATATGAATTAATAATATATTCTAATAAATGAATTGTAATTGGTCTATGTATATAATTGGCCTGCTAATTTAATTAAATCCTGTAACGCTGTAATGAAAAGTATATAAAATAAAATCAATGTATCAATGTTCAGTTCATAATATTCTTTTATCGTAAGCCCTGTAAATTTCACAATGCAATAAATCTATCAACGATACTTCGTTTTTCTTCAATTATTTTGAACGGCTATAACATTGGCCATGGCAACCAATCAGCATTGATGTAACATTTAGAACTTGCATAATATAAAATTATAGAGAGCAGCTGATTGGTTGCCATGGGCAACTTCTCCACTGGCTCACTTCTCCACTCTTATCACTGCTTCATGAATAGACCCCAAAGTCACTCTTAAAGCTGTGCTAATGTAAATATAAAAGAATAAATAAAAAGCTGTGCTGCACATGAAAAGATGGGGTGCAAAAGGGAGAATAAAAAACAAGGCTAGTAGAAATTGCATGACATGTCACATAAGGTAAAGGTGAAGGTTGAAAATATGGTATGTCAGTAAAAATACGATATTAGAGGGAACATGTCATACTATAGTGTTCATTTAGTCAATTTGGGCTGATGGTATCAAGTCTATTGACCCATCTTTCTTCTAAAGAAGTAAAAGGTTGTAACGATCACTTCCTGTGGGTACATCATCTATAACCATGTGCTTCAGTGAGTCTGGATGATTGTGTATTTTTAAAAAATGGTCTGCTACTGACTGTACACTCATACCCACAATGATTGCCTTACGAATTCCAAGTCGATGAAGTGCCATCCATTCTCATATTGTTCATTCTCTTTTACCAATCTAAAATAAATTGCATGGATGTATGAGCATATGTATGGCAAAAATGCTGAGGCAGTTCAGGTAATGTTTAATTTTGATCATTGCAGACTGTGCACTTGGTACATTTATGACAGCAGATTTTTTAATGGTTGGTGTCTTCATTGGAAAGATTCATTTGTCAGTATCCAGTGTAATGGATGAACAAAGATTTAATATTTCGGCCACTTTGGTAGCTGAGGAGTGGCTTCATTTGATGTAGCAAATGGAGTGACAAGTTAGTGCTGATAAGTGGCCACAGGTTTTTAACTGATTTATTGAGCCCTCAAGACTTGTGGTTGAATATTGCAATTATTGGAAAACGTGAATCAGGGGAAGCACCACGGCTTGCTTTTTGTAGTAAAAGTTTACATGTTGTATTAAGGACATAGGGGTCTATTTACTAAGCTTTGAAAAGAAATAAAGTGGAAGGAGATAAAGCACCAGCCAATCGGCTCCTAACTACCATGTTACAGGCTGGATTTGAAAAATGGCAGTTAGGAGCTGGTTGGTTAGTACTCCATCCATTTTATCTCCATCCAAAGCTTAGTAAATGGACCCCTTACTCTGTGGATATTGAAATGTAGTTTTTACTGTAGCCTCTAGCAATTAATTTGTCATCCTTTGATATTAGGTCATGTTTGTCTTTTTCTTTGTTTTCTGTGCTTTTCACGTATAGGGAAGTAGTGATCTTCGAGTCATACATTGATGTTGAGAATATGGATCATGTGATGGTTGTAGCTCAAAATCAGTTTGACTGGACAATGGTTTCTATTTATGGAAGGGACCAGATTTTCAAGTTATAGTGCTGTATTTGTCCAAATCAGGAATATGTCATCGACATGACATTAATAGATTATAACATTGGAGCCATAATAGTGGCAGAGCAGAGGTCCACTGTCAAAGTTGAGCATGATATTTGCATAAGCCAGTGCCATGGCTGCTCCCATCGTGGTACCTGTCTGTTGAACATAATACCCCTGTTCAAATGCAAGATAGTTATTACTGAGTACCAACTCCAACAATGTTAGGAAAAAGTCTAGGATGGGCCTGAATAGTCAAGATTATTCATCAGCTGTTACTCCTTGTGAATGTTGTATACAAGTGTATAGGCTTACCACATTTAGTGTAGCTATTCGGATATCAGGTAGTAGTCCTGGTATTTCATCTAGGGTCAAGTTGAAATCATTAGTTTCTTGTAAAAAGCCAAATATTTTAGTTATGCATGGTTGAAGCTATAAGTCAATAAATTGTGACAAAGGTTGGTTGAGCAATCCAATGGTCGAAATTATCATCATCTTTGAAGTTTCTCAAGACTCTTGTGAATCTTGGGCAGACTATAGATAAATGGTCTTTTTGGAAATGAGACCTTAAAACAAGTTTGCTTGTTTTTTTTTATACTATCTGAGAATACATCCCTTCTTTGATGGTGGAATCAATTAGGGGTTTGAATTCAGTTGTTGGATTGTGGTCAAGATTTGTGTATGTTGTAGTATAGCTCAATTGGTACAGGAGTTTGACATAGTTATCACAGAAGGATGGTTGCAGGATGATTGCTCCTCCTTTACCAGCCTTATGAAAGACAAGTCCAGGTATATTTAGACAGGTGTAGTAGTGGAAGGTATTCATTGTGGAGTAAGTTGTTTTAAAACTTGATGAAGTGACTTCTTCATTGAGTCTGCAAAGGAATGCCATTATTGATTTATTACTGTACCTCGGATAAAAACTTAACTTTCTTCTTAGTTTGATTTCAGTAAAACTCAATCCACACGGGGAATTGAGTTTTACCGAAAGAGTCTTCTTAGCATAAACATTGGCCCATTCTGTATAATTCTACATTCCAGCTGAAGCCAGAAAATTTGGTGGTAGACACAAAGGATTTCCTTCATTGGAGGACTTTGTGTTCAGACTTCGAGAACTGATAGCTGTAAATGTTGTACACTAGGCTTTCTTCTTTGATGTGAATTTCTTTAATGCATTTTCATAGTTACCTTATCTGGTGGATTTTGAGTTATGCCTAGTTTTTGGTCCTACAGTACGTTGCTGTGCCTAAAAAACGAGATTTATGGTAAGAACTTACCGTTGTTAAATCTCTTTCTGCGAGGTACACTGGGCTCTACAAGGAAAGACAATGGGGTGTAGAGTAGGATCTTGATCCAAGGCACCAACAGGCTCAAAAGGTTTGACTGTTCCCAAGATGCATAGCGCCGCCTCCTCTATAACCCCTCCTTCCTGCACAGGAGCTCAGTTTTTAGTTAACCAGCCCAATGCAGTAGCAGGAAAAGAGACGACAACAGTTAGTAGCCACATACACCACACTCTCACGACAGGAGAAGTGTCAGCGGCTAATGCCATACCAACCCAAAGAAGCTAAGTGCGTCAGGGTGGGTGCCTTGTGGAGCACAGTGTACCTCGCAGAAAGAGATTTAACAAAGGTAAATTCTTACCATAAATCTCATTTTCTGCTGCGGGGTACACTGGGCTCCACAAGGAAAGACAATGGGGATGTCCTAAAGCAGTTCCTCATGGGAGGGGATGCACTGTAGTGGGCACAAGAACCCGGCGTCCAAAGGAAGCATCCTGGGAAGCTGCAGTATCGAAGGCATAGAACCTTATGAACGTGTTCACTGAGGACCACATAGCCGCCTTGCACAATTGTTCAAGGGTTGCACCATGGCGGGCCGCCCAAGAAGGTCCAACGGACCGAGTAGAATGGGCCATAATGTGAGCAGGAGCGGACAGACCAGCCTTCACATAAGCATGTGCAATCACCATTCTAATCCATCTGGCCAAAGTCTGCTTGTGAGCAGGCCAGCCCCGTTTGTGAAATCCAAAGAGAACAAAGAGAGAATCAGATTTCCTAATAGAAGCAGTTCTCTTCACATAGATACGGAGAGCCCGTACCACGTCCAAAGACCACTCTTTGGGAGACAGATCAGGAGAAACAAGTGCCGGAACCACAATCTCCTGGTTAAGATGGAACGAAGAAACCACCTTAGGTAAATATCCGGGACGAGTCCTAAGAACTGCCCAACATGGTGAAATATCAGATATAGAGAACTACAAGACAAGGCACCCAAATCCGACACTCTTCGAACCAAGAGGTTCAAACGGAGACTCTTGTAACGCCTCCAAAACCACCGACAAGTCCCAAGTAGCCACAGGCGGGACATAGGGAGGTTGGATACGCAACACACCCTGAGTAAAGGTATGTACATCAGGTAAGGTCGCAATTTTTCTCTGAAACCACACCGACAAGGCAGAAATGTGAACCTTGAGGGAGGCCAGACGCAGGCCTAAATCCAGGTCCTGCTGAAGAAAAGCCAAAAGTTTGGCTGTACTAGACTTGGAAGCGTCATAATTGTTAGATGCGCACCAAATAAAGTAAGAATGCCAGACCCTATGGTAAATCCGAGCAGAAGCCGGTTTCCGGGCCCGCAACATAGTGTTAATGACCGCCTCAGAAAACCCTTTAGCCCTCAAGACGGAAGCTTCAAGAGCCACGCCGTCAAAGGCAGCCGGGCTAGGTCCTGGTAGACACAAGGGCCCTGAACGAGGAGGTCTGGGCATTGTGGAAGTAGAATTGGACGCTCTGACGAGAGGCCCTGAAGGTCTGAGAACCAGTGCCGTCTGGGCCACACTGGAGCTATGAGAAGCAGGATTCCTCCTTCCTGCTTGAACTTCCGAATTACCCTGGGCAGGAGTGACACCGGAGGGAAAACGTACGGCAGCCGAAACTTCCACAGCACCGCCAGCGCATCCACGAATACTGCTTGAGGATCCCTTGTCCTTGCTCCGAAGACCAGAACCTTCTAATTGTGTCGAGACGCCTTCAGATCTACGTCTGGAAGGCCCCACCTTTCCACTAGGAGTTGAAACACTTCTGGATGGAGGCCCCACTCTCCGGCGTGTACGTTCTGATGACTGAGAAAGTCCGCTTCCCAATTCAGGACTCCCGGAATGAATATCGCTGATATGGCCAGTAGATGGCGTTCTGCCCAGTGAAGAATCCGTGAGACTTCCTTCATTGCCAAGCGGCTTCAAGTACCGCCTTGATGATTTATGAAATCCACTGTGGTGGTGTTGTCAGACTGTATTTGAACAGGTTCTGAATTAAATGCTGGGCCAGGTTCAATGAGTTGAAGACCGCCCGCAATTCCAGAATGTTGATCGGGAGGAGAGACTCCTCCTTGGTCCACCGACCCTGAAGGGAGTGTTGCTCCAACACCGCACCCCAACCCCTTAGACTGGCATCTGTCGTCAACAGGACCCAATTGGATATCCAGAAGGGACGGCCCCTGCACAATCATTGGTCCTGGAGCCACCAGTACAGCGACAGACAGACCTCCGGAGTCAATGAGATCATGTGAGACCTGATCCGGTGAGGCAGGCCATCCCACTTGGCCAGAATCAGCCTCTGGAGGGGGCGAGAATGGAATTGAGCATACTCCACCGTGTCGAATGCTGACACCATGAGGCCCAGCACCTGCATCGCCGAATGCATCAACACTTGCGGACGAGAGAGGAAGCAACGAATCCTGTCCTGAAGCTTCAGGACTTTCTCCTGAGACAAGAACAACAGCTGGTTGTGAGTGTCCAATAGCGCTCCCAGGTGCACCATGCTCTGAGCAGGGACCAGGGAGGATTGAGCCACCCGGGGGCTTGCAGAAACCGGACAGTCAGATCTAGGTGACGTAGGAGAATTTCTGGGGAATTTGCCAGGATCAACAAGTCGTCAAGATACGGCAGGATCCTGACCCCTTGACCGCGGAGTACCACCGTCATCACCGCCATAACTTTGGTGAAGACTTGCGGAGCCGTGGTTAAACCAAAAGGTAACGCCCGAAACTGGTAATGGAGGTTGCCAACCGCAAACCTCAGGTATTGCTGATGCGACACTGCTATAGGACATGCAGGTAAGCATCCTGTATATCCAGGGAGACCATATAATCCCCAGGTTCCAAGGCCAGATCAATAGAGCGAAGGGTTTCCATACAGAACTTGGAGACTCTCACAAACTTGTTCAAAGCCTTGAGGTTGAGAATGGGCCGGAAGGACCCGTTCGGTTTCGGGACTAGAAACAGCGGAGAATAGTACCCCTGGCCTCTCTGAGCAAGAGGCACCTGTACTACCACTCCTAAGTCCAGGAGGGTCTGTACCACCGAATGGAGAGTCTTTGCCTTTGTCTGGTTCAAAGGGACGTCTGTCAGGCAAAATCGATGAGTGGGGCGGTTTTTGAAGGCTATGGCGTAACCTCGGGTGACGACTTCCCGTACCCAGGCATCTGAAGTAGTCTTCAACCAATCCTGGGTATACCCTAGAAGCCGGCCCCCCACCCTGGGGTCCCACAGGGGGAGACCCGCCTCGTCATGTGGCAGGCTTATCGGTCTTGGAAGCTGGCTGACGGGCAGCCCAGGCTCTTTTGGGCTTTGGCTTACCAGGTTTGGAAGTGCGGGCCTGTTTGTGGTACACCTGACCTTTTGCCTTACCTGAAGGACGAAAGGGACGAAAGGAAGTACTTTTAGCCTTCGGCACAGAAGGAGCGGTACTTGGCAGACAGGTAGTTTTGGCAGTAGCCAAATCAGCCACTATCTTATTTAAGTCCTCCCCAAACAGAATATCTCCCTTGAAAGGGAGTACCTCCAGGGTTTTTCTAGAATCCAGATCCACAGACCAGGATCTCAGCCACAATATCCGGCGAGCCAGGACTGACGTAGTAGAGGCCTTGGCTGCTAGAATACCAGCATCAGAAGCCGCCTCTTTAATATATCGAGAAGCTGTGACAATATATGACAAGCACTGTCTAGCATGGTCAGAAGAGATTTCAGCTTCCAACTCTAGGGCCCATGCTTCAATAGCCTCTGCAGCCCATGTCACTGCAATAGTGGGCCTTTGTGCAGCACCCGTGAGGGTGTAAGTCGCTTTCAGACAACCCTCCACACGTTTATCCGTAGGCGCTTTCAGAGACGTGACGGTAGTGACAGGTAGAGCTGAGGAAACCACCATCCTTGCCACATGCGAGTCCACTGGAGGAGGCGTCTCCCAATTTTTTGACAGCTCTGGCGTGAGGGGATAGCGAGCCAGCATCTTCTTGTGAGGCACAAACTTCTTCCCTGGATTTCCCCAGGATTCCTGACGTATATCCACCAGGTGATCACAATGAGGTAAAACTTGTTTAACCACCTTCTGATGCTTGAACCCATCTGGTTTCTTAGGAGGGACGGATGGCTCGGGATCATCCGTAATCTGTAGAATCAATTTAATAGCCTCCAAGAGATCAGGAACATCCACTTGTGAACTACCCTCCTCATCAGCAGTATCTGTGTCAGAATCTGTGGGGTCAGTGTAAGCGCCATCTTCATCAGATGAGGTGTCAGTGACAGCAGTGGATTGTGAGGATGTAAGAGCTTGCTTAGAGGACCCCTTGGTTTTAGGCAAGCGAGGGTCAGAATTTTTAGTAGTCAAAGACTGGTTCAATTTCTTCAATTGAGCGGACAAGTTATCTGCCCACGGCGGGTTAGCCGCGGGGACCACATACGGTTGAACCGGCATAGGAGGTCCCATAGGGGGCGTTAGTTTAGTAACTAGCATATTTAGAAACGTGGAGAAAGTAGCCCACGGCGGGTCATTATGGACCCCCGTTGCCACAGTCCCACTGGGGGGCAAGGAGCCCCCAGAACCAGAGCCCTCAGCTGCTATATTCTCCTCATAGTGATCTGTGGCTTCAGCAACACTGGTAGTGTGTTCAGCCCCAGAACCGTTACCCTCAGAAGCAGACATGATATAACTTGCAATATCAGGTAACACAGTACAATTGTCAGCAGCACAATACCTCTTGCCTAAACCCCTGCGCAGTGTAGTCAGCACAAGCAGGGGTACAGGAGCGATATGGTGATTAAAATCACATTGAAAATACAAATAGAGTATATCTTGTGAATATCCTATATTACAGTATTATAAACCTGACGCTCCAAGCCCAATCAGGTTATAGAATATAGGGATAGCAAGTTGAGTGAGAGACACAAAATTAAATTCACCCAGCCAGCTAATGCACACACATATAGTCACAGTTGTACAGTGCAGAGGTTATTACAAACAATAATACTGCACTGGACTAGCTTATATATAGCTATGTAGTCAATAGGTATAACACTGCACAGTAAAAAACTGGATGTATATCACAGGGCACTTGTACCAGAGAACCCTGACTAAATGCACTTTTTCTTAACTATCAATGTCTAAATGACATGTAGAATACTTAAGTGTCTTGTAAAGTCACAGCGCTGACTATCAGGCGGCTTTACAAAGGAGGATTTGCCCAAGCAGTCCCAGGAACAGTGCAGCTGAGAGAAATGGCGCCCAAACACTGACTGGGAGTGAGGGAGAGACAGATATGCAGCTCCAGGGCGGGAACATTTACTGTAAATGACGCCCTGGGGCTGGGGGAGAGGCTACAGGTCTAAGCCTTATCCCCTTTGCTGGCAAAACCACCTGATACTGCGGGCCAATGTAAATAGGTTTATGAGAGAAAACCTGACCTGTACCCTTGCCCTGGTGATCTAGTGGGGTCGCCTGTATGCCACAGTGTCCACCACCAGCGCGCGCGGCCTGCCTCCCACCGGCCGCGCCGGATCACGATACAGCGCAGGTCCCGCAATGGGACCCACTTACCACCTCCCGAAGCGCGGCCACGCGATCCCAGAGAGCCCCAGCCGTGTGTGTCTAACTGGAAAAAAAAACGGAGCCTCCTGCTGTAGTTACCCGGCAACCAGGACACGGGAGTGTACAGCGCCGCTGGGGAGAGCTGGAGCTGCAGCAGTGAATGTCTCCTGACATTTACACACTGCTGCTGCCCTTGTAGTCTTCACTTTTTCTTTAAAAAAAAAGCTCTTCTTAGGGCTGCCTGGAGCAGCCCCTCTGTTATGTGCCTGCTATCTGCAGCACCAACTACAAAACTGAGCTCCTGTGCAGAGAGGCGGGGTTATAGAGGATGCGCTATGCATCTTGGGAACAGTCAAAGCTTTTGAGCCTGTTGGTGCCTCGGATCAAGATCCTACTCTACACCCCATTGTCTTTCCTTGTGGAGCCCAGTGTACCCTGCAGCAGAAAATAATCTGAAGTTTCAGGTAGAGATCATGTGTCAGTTTGTGCTGCTTCACTAAGTGAAGAGGCACTATTGAACAGTTTTTTATCAGATTGAGGAGGTCTCCAGGCTAAAGGAATGTGGTGACATGGCCTCCTCCTCTGGAACTGAGGTTTTTGCTTAATGTTGCCAGTCAGCCATCGGTAGACTCTGTGGTCAGTGTTGTATTGGCAAATGCAATAAAATTAATTTTCTTTTAAATGGCAAGAGTTCTTTGCGATCTCTGTTAACTTGTACAGCAATTTATGTCACAGTCAGTGTCACATCCCCCACCCTGTGTTCTGTCCCAGTCACTATGTTACCTCCATCCCCCCACCTGTCTTCTTTCCAAGTTACTGTATCAAGCCACTGTGCCCTCTTCCCCTGGATTCCCTGCAGCCAGTTGAATGCTGCTTGACCATAGACTTGCAGCAGCAGTTCTATCTGTTTCTGTGCGTTGTTATGGTCTCCTACAGCTGGGCTCCTGCTCCTTCCACCGGGCTACTGCCTCATCCCTCCCCCACCATGCGGCTCTGGTCAGTCTGCCTCTCAGGCCCCGCAGCAGTAGTGATGCCTGGAAAACTGAACCTTCCCTGTACCAACCCCATGGCGCTAGTGGCTTCTGTGCTTCCTGTTCTGCCCACACACTTACATGCATGGCAGCTCCCTTGTCGGAGCTCCAGTTCTGCTGAATCTGTTTCTTACCTGTTGAAGCCACACAGCACAGCAGTGCCCAGGAAGACGGAAGCAGATGCCTGTCAGGTAGGTCACACCAAGGCTGCTGCTCTCAGTGAGGAATAGACAGGACTATGAGGAGACAGATGCTAGGCAGGCTATTGCCGCATAGCAAGCCATCTCAGAGGTGATAACTGTAGGCTGACCCTGCACCCTACTTGCTTTCCCTGCTCTCCAACATCACAAGTGAGGTAGCTGCAAATCCTGCTGGCAGCCTACCATCACCCACCCCCAAACACACACATACCACCTGCTGACTTTCCTAGGTGTACCCCTGCCAGTGATAGCTCCATGCTTTATATGGGAATGATTGCTATCACTTACTTGATGACAAATACTATAGCAATCCCCTGATCTCTATCTTAGAATGGCAATAGTGAGAGATATAGGTTGCAGTTATGTGACTGGCGATCAGGAGACCGCTGGTAACAATACTGGCCCCTGAATACCACCTGCTCACAATCCCGATGATCGGCATGCCAACCAAGAGGGACTATTCCATCTCGTGGGAGTCCACCACGCCCATAGAGTGGGAATAGAACCTGAGGCATGCGCAGCGAGCTACTGAGCCTGCTGCATGGCTTGTTGCACTCGCCTCCGCCAGCATTCCGCTGCCAGGATACCGGCGACTCCTGATCACTGGTCACGCATACCCAACCCAGAGGTAGTGCTTAAAAAATGTATTCTACTACTAAAATAACATATATAGTCTTACAGCCTTTCTATAATGGACTTCTGCAACAGTTGTCATAATTGGTGCATGTAAATATAGCTGATATACTATCAATGGTTGTCCAACTGAGGGGCAGATTTATTAAGCCTGGTGAAGTGATAAACACTAGTTTGCAGGAATCTATGACCTGCAAACTCTCTTTGTTCTAGGGAATAGGATTGCCACCTAGCAACAGCTGGTGGGTTAGGTGCAAGCCTCCCGACGATCGCTGGAAAGGTATAGTGAAAGAAAACTTTCACTTACCTTTCCACAGCCTGAGGGGAAGCGGAGACAGAGCCGCGGGTAGCGGCCGCTCCCGGACCCGTTCGCGCGTGCGCACAGCCGGGCATGCGCGCGCACCCTGGGCACGTGCGCGCGCACCATATAAGGTGCTAGGCCCCGCCCCCAGTTCAGATTTTACGGAAGCTTACAGATGGCAATCCCAACTAGAACAAGAGAGTAATTTTTTATTTTTAAAAAGGGGTAAGATCACCCTAGCTCCTGTAACCTAGTAACAAAGGACATGGGAGACCATATATATGCAGAAACTAAATGTGTTTACTAGAAACCCTTCAACAGTAATACAGGTGATAAGAAAAAACAACTGGCGATGGCCAAGAAGGAACTGTTATGCTGCTGTGAAATTAGCATATAAGCAAAAGTCCTGCAAATTGCAGAGCTTAACAAAGATATTTGTAAGGCTATTTTTGATCTTTAGGTTGCTGCGTCTGCGGCTGTTTCTTCGGACCTTTCGGAGCGCCTGAAATTCAAAGAGATAAAAAGGCATAATTAATTACTGTTGTTAGAGATTACAACCAACAGACCTAGCAAGGTATAGGGTGGGTAGGGTGGGAGCTGTTGCTAGGTGGCAATCCTATTCCCTAGTACAAAGAGAGTTTGCAGGTCATAGATTCCTGCAAACTAGTGTTTGTTCGTCGGGAGGCTTGCCACCTCGCAACAGCTGGTGGGTAGACTACCACATACCTGGTGGTTGCTTTAATGAATTCTATCCTTTGAGTATCAGAAGGCCTCCAATAATGTTTCACGAAGGTACGAGTGGACGACCAACGTGCGGCCTGCATTATGGATTGTAAGGTTAAGCCTCTCGCCGCTGCCGATGTGACGGCGGCTCCGCGGATGGAGTGTCCCTTGAAAATGGAGGTATCTATTCCTGAGCTTTGCATGGCAGAAACTATCCATCCTCTGATTGTAGAGGGTCTGGCCGGACGAAAAGGCTTTCGGCATGTGATAAAAAGGTTAGAAATGTTATCTCTCCATGGAGCTGTTGTTGTGAGATAAGCGGATAAGCACTGAACTATGCAAAGATCCGTGTCTGACTGGTCACTGACTAGGTCAAACTCTACCAAAGGGTTTTGAATGGAACTGGTTTTTGTGTGACTTTTAAGGACGATATGGAATCCCATTGGAGTGGTTGTCATCCAGGGTTCGGATGTGTCTATTAAGCAAAGTTCGGCTCCTCTGGCTGCGAAAGCTAGTGCAAGTAGAGAAGCCAGTTTTCTTGAAAGATTGGAGATGTCGGAATCTGAAGGTATTGTGGCTAAATAATTTAAGAAAGGATTAATGTCCCACGTGGAAGAGTATTGCGGATATGGAGGCCTAGACAAGAAGATACCTTTGAGTAATCTAAGGTACATCTTGTTTTCCGTAAGCCCTGGAATGAGAAGAGCTAGGGCTGAGCCATAAGACCGTATGGTGGCGGATGCCAGGCCTGACTCAAACTTAATGGCTAGGAAGTCTATCGCTAGGTTAGGTTTGGAAAAAGAAGCCGAAGGAAGATTTTTAGAAGCTTGCCAAGACGTAAACTCATTTATGATGGACTGGTACCTGGATTTTGTTCTGGGTCTAAGGGAAGCATTGATCAAGGTTACTGAGGTGGTCGAAAGGTTAGTAGTGGTCAGCAACCGAGTAATGTCGCTATCCACATGCAATGTGGAAGTTCCTGAAGGAGGTCGGGAGTCCCTTGGAAACAATCCTTGGACATGCCTAGGGAAAGCTTGGGTCCCTTGCGAAGAGGGTTGATCAAGGGGAACCAAACTCGGGAAGGCCAAACGGGGTAAACCAAGATGAGCTGAGGTACTCTGTCTGTCTTGATCTTGTGAAGTACCCTCAGTAGCATAGCTGGGGGAGGGAAAGCATATGGGAGAACTAGATCTGTCCACGGAAAGGACATTGCATCCGAGTGGAGCGCCCCTTGAGTCCAGATTTTGGACACGAAGGTTGGGACCTGTGTGTTCGATGGGGTTGCAAACAGGTCTACTTGCGGTTGACCAAAGGTTCTCACGATACTGGTGAGAATTTTCTGTCTCAGAGTCACCCTATCCAGTGTTAATTTCTTCCTGGATAAGGAGTCGGCTAACTCGTTTAGCTCTCCTGGGATATATGTTGCAGAGAGGAGTATGGATCTTTCCACCGCCCAGTTCCAGATGTCTATAGCTTCTTGACAGAGTGTCAGGGAACGAGTGCCCCCCATTCTGTTGAGGTAGGACACTGCAGTCCTGTTGTCTAGACATTGAAGAACTGAGTTGTTCTGGAAGGTCGGGGGAACTAGAGAGGAAAGTGCTAACTTCGCCGCGCTCAATTCTAATAGATTGATGTGCGCTGTCGATTCTTGAGTGGACCATCTTCCCCTTACCGCTCGGTCTCTTGTAAATGCTCCCCAACCCGAGAGGGAAACATCTGATGTGATGACAATGTCTGGAGGAGGAGGTAGGAGAGGTCTGGGGGGTGGTAGCCGAAGGTCCCTCCAACTGCGAATCTCTTTGAGAACCAAGGGTGTCAAGATGATCTTGTCTGACCAAGTCCATCCCTGACGAAGGAGAGCTGAAAGAAGAATCTGAGAGTGTCTGCAGACAAGGGGAGCGTGGAAAAAACCAGGATCTAAAGATCTCATCTTCCCTATGACTCTGGCCAAGTCTCTCAGCGAGAAACTGTGTTTCAGGGTTCGAGTTACGAAGTCTTGAATGTCTCTCCACTTGTCTGGGGGAACTGCTATCGAGAAAGAAGGGGTATCTAGTAAGAAACCCAGAAAAACAATTGACTGGGTGGGTGTTAATATGGACTTGTCATAATTTATTGTAAACCCTAGGTTCTGGAGGAGAGAAAGAATTAGTTCTTTGTGAAGCAGAAGGGTTTTCTGGTCTGCATAGACTACTAACAAGTTGTCTAGGTAGATTATGCAACGGATCGTTCTCTGGCGTAGGTGAGAGATCACTGCTTTTATAAGACGAGTGAACGTGTAGGGAGCGTTGGATAGGCCGAAAACCATGACGGTCCACTGATAGAGAACGTCTTTCCACAGGAACCTTAGAAGTCTTCTGTGGTTTGGGTGCATTTGAATTGTGTGAAAGGCCTCCTTGAGGTCTATTTTGATACAGAAATCGTTCCTTGTTAGTAGGAAAGGTATGTCGGCTAAGCCCTCCATACGGAAAGAGCGAGGTTTTATGTGTCGGTTGAGAGATTTGACATTTAAGACTGGTCTGTATGAACCGTCCTGTTTCCTGACGGGAAAAAGGTGACTGACCCAGCCTCTTGTGGAAGTGTCTGCCAACTCTATCTTGCCTAACTGTAGGGCAAGGGATAGTACTCCATCTAATAACGGACTGGCGTTTTTTGAGCAGGGGAAAATTTGTCATGGAAAATGTAAAAGGGGGAGGGATAAACCTTTTTCCACGATTCTCAGTAACCACCTGTCTGTGGTAATCTGCCTCCAGGAGGCTATTGCCTGGGAAAGACAAGGAGGAGGTTGCAAAGTAAAGTGACTTACCGTATCCTCTGTCTTTCCTGGGGGCCTATGTGCGCCGGACCCTGCGCCTCTTGCAGTCCGTGTTCGGGAAGGGCCACCTCTGTGAGCTCTGGGAGCGCCTCTGTAGTCTCGGGTCGAGCTGCTGGCTCCCGCAGGACGACCCTCCTGATGAAAGGGCCGCCTGGAAGGCTGAGGTCCTTTAAGGTCTGCAAAGGATTTGCGAGCTTTATAGCGGACCTGCACTTCGTCTATGAAATCGGGTCCGAAAAGGTCAGAATCTACTGGTCTGGGTGCTAGGTTAGTTAGCCCTGCATTAGCTAGCCAGCGAATTCTACGTGAGTTCGATATGAAATCAAATGTCTGACCAATTATTAAGGTAGCCCTACTAATAGCCTTTATGAGTGCCATTTTAGAAGCTACCAGGGAATCTAGGGAGCCCCCTGAGACACCTTCTTTTTCTGCTTTGTCAAGGACAAATAATAAAGGACCGGCGGCGTCTGAAACCTTAAATTGGATTTTTCTTAGCAATTTATCCATAGTGTCACTCTGGACTTTTTTCCCCCACGAGTAAAGTTAAGGCCGGGTCGATGTCAGGGGCAAATAGGGCCGGAATATCTGGGATGCCAGTGTGGTTACGGAGAACCATGTCATCCTCCTTAACTAATGCCGTTCTAAAGGCTAACTGGGCAAAATTGTATATTTGGGAGCGTTCGCTCAGAGCCCAGTGGGCTGAATATATTTTAGAAGGTGGCATTCTACCCGCTAAGGCTACACGGGCCATCTGCATGTCACTATATTCACCTCTGCAAGAGGATGCGCTAGTCCTGGTTACTTCCTCTGATTCCCAATCTACTGGAGGGTAACCAGTTTCCCTAAATGCGTGGGAAAGGGGGGTTGTATGACTGAGTAGTCCCCTTATGAGTGCGGTCCTGTGCAGGTTGCCGATCAGTGACAGGGAATGTATGTCGGCTGTGGGCAGGAGAGGGGGGTCTGCTATGGCCCTTAGAGGTATTCCAAGCACTGGCAATACCTGGGAAAGAGATATTTTTACCTGAACAGGCATCTCTAGAAGAAACATGGTCAGTGTGTTTCTTTTTACTTGTGCACTTTCTCACCACTCTGTGAGAATATGCAGGAGGAGAAGGAGTCTCAGCATTCTGACTGACTTCTCCCTCCTCAGAGCTGTCCCTGTTGTCATCCGACCTGACAGGGTTAATGGTTTTCCTTCTTTTAAATATAATGTCCTCATCTGAGGAAGTTGTGTCAGCAGCTTCTCCTAAGCTTTTCCCAAAAGGCTGCCTGCCTCTTTTGCTGCGCTGTGGGGACACTATGAGGGTGTCTGTAGCTGACACAGACACTGCGTCCTCCATCCTGCAGCGCTGAGGTAAAATCTGAACTGGGGGCGGGGCCTAGTGCCTCATATGGTGCGCGCTCCCATGATGCGCGCAATGCGCGCGAACCGGTCCGGGAGTGGCCGCTACCCGCGGCTCTGTCCCCGCTTCCCCCAGGCTGTGGAAAGGTAAGTGAAAGTTTTCTTTCACTATACCTTTCCAGCGATCGTCGGGAGGCTTGCACCTAACCCACCAGCTGTTGCTAGGTGGCAAGCCTCCCGACGAACAAAGTGGCAGGTGATAAAGTGCCAGCCAATCAGCTTCTAACTTCAATGTCACAGGCTGGGTTTGAAAAATGACAGGAGCTGACTGGCTGGTGCTTTATCACCTTCCACTTTATCACTTCACCAGGCTTAATAAATCTGCCCCTCAGTGTGTAAACTTGCCAGCATAATAAAGGGGCTCTAGTAAACCTCATAAAGCAACATAGCCACATTAGCGTACATTACAACACATGTGAAAGTTTCTTATGAATTACACTTTCCATTACTTGCCTTATTTAAACTTGAGAAATAAAGTCAAAAATCACTTTTAAAATGTATAATGAAGCTGTCAAGTCCCTCTCATATTTTGAAATAATTTACATATATAAAAAAAACTCCACCAGCTTCACATAGTTAGCTTATATCTGCAGAGACAGCTTGTCATTCATCTGTTATGCAGCTGTCATTTAAATAACATCATGGCTGCATTCTAGAGATTACATTTCCTAAATGTTAAAATAAAGTTTTTTATAGAACAAATAAACAAAACATATAGCAATCTTTTTTTTTTTTTTTTTTTTAGTAATGCTTAATATAATTTAGAGGCCTCGTTCTAAAGAATCTACACCATTTTGGCGTAGGCAGCAGTCAACCTCTATTTTAGCAAAAACTGAGACCAACTCTAAATAACCCCCACACAGAAGAAAGGATTCCACACACATTATGGGTTGCGGGAGTTTTGATAATTTAATATAGAGTGCTTCTTTAAATGTGTAAAACAATCGATGTAGAGAGATATCATATGTAAGTAAATGTTATATCGATACAGAACTGCTAGTAATTTGCTGCTGTTATAGTAAAGCGTTTTTGTCAGCTGTAAACAGGAGTGGTGTTTACAGTGACATATCATATTACTATTATTAGCCTATTTATAAAAATGCATTTTAGTATACTTTAAGAAACATTGACCAGATTTGTTGATGTCTATAACATCATCTGCAAACTGCATTAAAGTAATTTATTCTGACATATTATACCCACTTTCAATCTATTTAAGAAGAATTCATGTGTAAGCTACTATCAGTAAAGTTGATGGATCCATTACTTTCTAAAGAAATCTTTTGACCGTGAACTTGAAGTCAAAGGAGCCTTTCCTGTCTAGAAGGATACCACTGTTATTGAGATCAGAGGGTAAAATACGGTCATTGGGACAATTTTTTTGTGGGCTATTTAGTTTTTACCCCCATTGGCCATGCATGCCTCGTATGCGTGCCCATTAGTACCGGGTATAGCCGAGCAAAGCGGCTAAACCTGTCAAAAATACAGGTTAGGATGCTCAAACTCCCATTTGAGTGACCAAACCACGGTATTTATGCACATTTCAGCTCGCACCTCAGGAGGCTGCGAGCTGAAATGTGTCTCCGCAGCTGCATGCATGCCCAAACAGAGCAATAATTGAATTGCTCCGTTGGGTGCTATATAGTGGCGGCTGGGAAGACCAACAATTGAATCGCCCCCAACATTGATTTTAATATAACAATTTTCAATGTTTCTCAAGGTTGAGAAGAGAAAGTACGACAGTACAGTGTTCGGTTTTCATTAATTAAAATTGTTAATCTTTATTAATTTAGCTTAAAAATTAAAAAAAATAAAAGTTATACCTCATTAAGATGATACATTTATTGTCTATATATCATGGGAAATAATTTATGTTAACAGGCTTTTTCAAAAGTCACAATTTAGAAGGAGTTTCTCCTATGGACTTAGGATACAATAATAATAATGTACATTGAGTCACTGTGTTGCCATGGCGATTCATCCTTGGAGCAAAACAGCTCTATATCTATACACTACACAGTTTTGCTCCAAAAGCATAGCAGACCATAACCTCTTTGTTGGTTTGGGAGGGGAGGAAGTGCAGCATATGCCACCTGATGTTTATTAATCTCAGTAACATGCATGTGTGCTGTAAGTCCGTCCCAACTTTACTGTGGGCAGTATGGGCATTATTTCAGGGGAATATTGTGAAAATTGGCAGAGAGGAACATTAAAATCTATGTACTAAGCAAGTAAAAATAAGAGTGGAAATGAGACAGTCGATCCTTTATACTAGCCTTAAAACATAGATTCATATACACTGTGGGGTATATTCACTAAAGTGTGGGTTTTAAGAAGTGGAGATGTTGCCCTAAGCAACCAATCAGATGCGAATTACCATTTATCTAGCAAATTTGTTGCTATGGGCTAATCCGATTGGTTGCTATGGGCAAGAACTCCACTTCTAAAAACTCACACTTTAGTAAATATACCCCACAGTGTCAATAACAAGTTTTAAGATCATTCACAGTCAAAGACCAAGGGGTAAATATAATAGCGTCTAAGTTGCCGGAGGTTCAGGACTCTGTGCGAGAATGCCTGTATTTTTAAAGCAGCAATCATTTACAAGACATAACCATGTTGGTACTGGACTGTAAATGATTACTGCTTTAAAAATACAATAATTCTCGTCTGAAGTTCTGCACCTCTGGCAACTCAGACGCTATTTCATTTACCCTCAAATTTTCAAATCCAGTCACGAAAAAGAGCTTATAATTGAATTCATGTAACATTTGCTATATAGAGATCTGGGACACATTTGGGTCTGATTCAAAGATGCATGTAATGTTGATTTCATGGAGTAATTTTTTTTGCCTCTTCACACGTGTCTGCACTGTTCATGGCTTTGGTATAGTAGTCAGACAGAGTATTTATTTGCAAAGTGTGTGTGCAGATGTAACATGTGCAGAGAGAGTTAGATTTGGGTGGGGTGTGTTCAAACTGAAATCTAAATTGCAGTGTAAATATAAAGCTGCCAGTATTTACCCTGCAGAGAAACAATATAACCCACCTGTGAGGAATCAGTGTTCAGTGGTATCTCACTTACCAGTGCGCTGGTGTGCAGGCCTCCAGAGGTCATGGCCCCAGTTTGCTGCTGCATGAATGCCCTATCCGCGGAGCCCACTACCCATTGTCACTGTGTACCCCTCCATCCAGCGTGTACCCCGCTTTGTGCCCGCCATCTGTACAGCATGGGCCATGACACTTGCGGTCAGCTGACCTGTAACACCCAATCCTGTGCTGTGTCTGCACACATGATTCAAGCATCCAATGCCTGCTGACCAGGGGGTATAAATCCAGAACATCGGCTCATCGCCTTGAACAACGTGTCACATCCAGTGTACAGCGGTTCCTGGTGCCAGTTTTCTGTCTCTAGTGTCTTCTTTGCTCCAGTGTCTCCGTGGAACTACAGGCTCCAGCCATCCAGCTCTGCTACAACTCCTTCCACAGTCAGCTTCCACTTCTACTTGCAGTAAGAGACTCTCTCCAGGTGCTTCCTCATCATTCTCACATGTGTGTTGTTAATCTGCATTCAGCACTGTACTATTGTATCCAGCACTTAAAACAAC
Organism: Pseudophryne corroboree; assembly: GCF_028390025.1. Lineage (NCBI taxonomy): Eukaryota > Metazoa > Chordata > Amphibia > Anura > Myobatrachidae > Pseudophryne > Pseudophryne corroboree. Next base: position 447,908,512 of record NC_086447.1, read on the forward strand.
CAGCTTGTATATTACCAACTGTCTCCTGCTATAGCCTTGCTTGGCTCTGTGGACTTTGTGCATATCAACTGACTGTGTGATTCTAATTACTGTCGGTTTCCAGACCAAATACCGGAATTACTTATTGCCTGTATTTACTGTCTTCGGTTGCATTACTTACCTTCTGCGTATTTATCCTGTTTACCATCGGCTTCCAGGCTGGCCATTGATGTTTGTTTATCAAACTGGCTTCCAGACCAGCTCATACCCTGTGACTGTTACTAGTACCTTTGCCAGCTTCCTCGCTGAGAACCATCTGTACTGTCATTGCTCCAGTTGCTGTTAATATATCTGTGTGCTAAATAAAACATCATTGCGCACATGCGCAGGAACTTACTGCAGCCTCCTCGTTTCCTCCACTGCACCACCACTGACCCACTAGTGCCCCCTCCGGGAACAGACATAGTTATAGACCTGAGACCACCCAAATCTAACTCTCTCTGCGCGTTATATCTGCTTCTCCTGCAGTGCACATGGGGGGTCATTCTGACCCATTCGCACGCTGCTTTTTTCACAGCCGTGCAAATGGTTCCGAACTGCGCATGCGCAGGGCAATGTGCAGGCGCGTCGTTGCCTGGCATGACAAGAATACCAAAGAACGCGTTCGCAGTAGCGAACGCAAGAAGATTCACATGAAGTGGCCGGCCGGGGGAGGAAACTGACTGTTTTCTGGGAGTGCCAAAGAAAACGCAGGCGTGTCCAGACGTCAGCAGGGAGGGATCTTGACGTCAGCTACAGGAAAGATTGTCGCAGCGGGTGAGTACGTCTTGAGCTGTGCAGAGACTGCACAAACTTTTTGCTTGTGCAGTCTCTGCACAGCCCTAACCCCCTCCCCTGTAGGCGGCGACTACCTGATCGTAGCAGTGCTAAAAGTAGCCTGCTAGCATTCAGGTTGGAATGACCCCCAAGGTTCTGCACAATTGCTAACTTTTTTTTTTGTTTGCTAACAACTATGGATAATCCTCTATAGCGGCACATATCGTACCACTATAGCACTTCATGCTTCACCTTATTACCGAGACAAAGCAGAAAGGTACATCAACATGTACCATGGGGTTGCAGTTGCTGTCAGAAATGGAGGGACCACAGCAGATATTGGAGATACTCGCTGTGATCCCTCCTTCATATGTGGGGGTGATACTAAATATTTGCAGTTTTATGGGAATAAGTCACAAATATTGAATGTTAAATGGGCCATCAATGTTTAGAGAGATCTTACTTTACAAATGTGAGTAGAAAGTAAAATGCAAATCACTTCTAATAAGCATATCTCTAATTAAGGTAGCATTCAGACTTAATAATAATTGTAGGTGAGAAAACTGACTGGATATGTTGTGGATAACTATGAAAAGAGGCATTCAGCCTAATATACGTATATTACAACATATGAAATTGACGATCCCTGCTTCGATCAGCGATAGCGCTTTAAAGTAGCTACAACACACTGTATTAAAATGGAAATATTGTTACATTAGAAAAAATGTATTTGTTTCTTTTTATCTCATTTTATTTGTTTCCCTTACACTGCTTGTATATAATTATTTAAATACATAATTTATAAAACTATTTATTTACATTATAATCTTTATAATTAGCTTTTGCTACTGTGGCAAACGTTATATAAAATTCATAACTTTAGGTATCTCTCTAGTGAACTAATATTCCCATTCACCTATTTAAATTAATATGACGTGCATTATTGCAGAACATGTTAAGATTAATATTACATTTGTGTATTAAGGCAATTGAAATACATGGTACATTAATTTAGTGATTATTTGTGCCAAAGTTAGATAGAAAGAACATTGTGAAGATGTCTCCATCCAAGGCAGCTTGTCTGATATATAAAAAAAAGTGATACTGAAGAGCCCCAAGCGCTCAGCTGGACTGGAATGATTCTGACAAACATGTAATGCAACAGTTTCTATTAATGTATTGTTTTAAAATAGGAAAATAAATGTATCAAACAAAATACTTAAGACCATACAAAGAATTAAGGTTCAAAAAGGGTTCAGATTACCTAAAGCAGGGGTGGTGAACCTTTTTTCTACCAAGGGCCGTTTGGATATTTATAAAAACCTTCGGGGGCCATACAAAAATTATCAACTTAAAAAATAGCCTGCCCCCAGTAGATAGGCCCTCATTAGATATGTCCCTTAGTAGCACCGCTAACACACACACACACACACACACACACACACACACATTAAAAGAACGAAAAAACACAATACTCATCAGCCCTGCTCCTGCTTCTGGACTCTTGCCCTCTGCCTGGCTGCCCGCTCCTCAGAACTATGGAAGAGATGTCATGACATCTCTCCCATAGCACCACACAGGCACACACGCACACTGCCAGAGCCGGAAGCCAGAGCTCAGGAGTGAGCTGCTGAGGGGAAGAAGCCGGGCGTCCGCTAGTAACAAAATCTCAGCGGGCGCTCAGCATCTCCCTTGGTTAGGTGAGCCTGGGGGGGCCGGATCAAGTGGCTTTGCGGGCCTTATACGGCCCGCGGGCCTGAGGTTCCCCACCCCTGACCTAAAGGATTTAAAAAAAAAAAAAAGGGGCAGACTAGCTGGGCCAAGTGATTCTTATCTGCCGTCAAATTCTATGTTTCTGTGTTTCTATAATACACATCAACCTGGTAAATTTGATATGGATCTGAGGGCATGTCTCAGAGGTCATGCAATGGTTTATACTGCTGCAATCGCGTTCGTAGTGCAAGCATAAAAATATGCTAATGACTCAGCCGCTGTCTTGTGTACATAGGAGCCCCATGCCGGTGTCTCTCTTCCCCCGCTTATATACAACAGCGGAAACAGTGCACCATTGAAACATGGCCAGAAAATGGTCCCAACACACTTGCATTTTTCTAGCTATTTGTCACTTTGTGCGACACTGTACCAAAGCCATCGTGGAACATGGACAGTGCGGACGCATGCGAAGAAGGGGGGGGGAAATCACCCCATGAAATTGACATTGCACGCATCTGATCTTTGTTGGTTGACACCAACCTACATTCTAATACCTTTTGTGGGTCCAAGATTTCAATACCTCCAATTCTCCACAGACATTATGTTGGCAGAGTGTTCTGGGCTATCTGGTTCAGTGACGTCAGCCCACAACTTAGTGACTTAAACAGTAATGCAGGTTTATTTAGTGTACACAGGTGACTCAGATGTAACAGTGATAGCGGTTATCTGGATCCAATATATCGCACAAGGTAACAGCATTAGGTAGTGGTACTTATCAGGAGATGTATGTGGTGGTGAAGCATGGAGGACTGCACAGCCGTGCAGTCTGACTTCCACTGTAGAGAAGATGATGCGGTGCCTGGCTCAGTGTCAGCTCTTGAGCTGGGATGCATGCACTGTAACACTATGGGTCTCTGTAGCTGAGATCTGCTCCCAGTCTCGGCTCTGCACACTTGTACACACAGGACTCTGTCTCTCAGTCTCTGTCACACTCTCCATACTCTCTCTTGAGATGGAGGAACAGGAACTACATCATATAACTCCACCTCCGAGTGACTCCTGGCACTAGAGGTCTAACAATAGGGGATGCACCCATAGACTAGTACACAGAAGGAGACAGGTACAGAGAACACCATATCCTAACACATTATTGGTATAATATAATGAAATAGAGTGACAGATTAAATGACAGTTATCTCAGGCTATGGATCCCATTACAGAAAATTTGAGACAATCTTAAGGAAGCACTGGAATTTATTGCTTAAAGATCCCATCATTAAAACAGAACTTCCACTGAAACCACTTTTCATCTACAGAAAAGCCCCTAACTTACACAGAAAACTGGTTAAAAGTTTCTTGAAAGTCGAGAATAAAAACCTGAAAAGAACCATAGGGCTTTGCAGATTTGACACGTGTATAGCTTGCAAAATAATAAAGAGCAACACTTCTAAAACCACCAACTTTGAAGTTAATGGGAAACAATTTGAAATAAAGGACTTCATAACAGGACAACTAATGTGGTGTATCTAACTGAGTGCAAATGCGGACTGTTTTATATAGGGCAAATGTCGTGAGCTTATAAACCACGGCTAGGCGAACACATCCGAAATGGAATGGAACAATACCCCCATGCCATTCCATTTCAAATCCACACATTATTTGTTTACCCTCCAATATGAATCAAATATACATTTTCTAGGGATGCAGCAAATTAGAACAAACTGGCAAAATAGGGATAACAAGAAAAGACTGGCTAAAGAGGAAATGCTCTGGATCTACAACCTCAGAACATTAAAACCAAGGGGGTTGAACCAAAATGTGGAGATCAAATGGTTCCTTTAGGGGCACCTACTTCAACTGCTGTAATTCTCTATTTTTAATTGTATAATTTTATTTATTTTCATATCTTTAATATCTTGTTTAAGATTTTAAATTAATGTGTTTTTTTTATGCCAAGTTACGATCCATTTAAAGCTTTTTGATACATCGTTTAATTTATCCTGAATTTCTGGATTATACATCACTTCTGGTTTTAACGTTGCTGCTGGTCACATTATGCATATTTCAAATTTTTCTTATCTACATAACTTTAACACCATATTCTGACTGTTTTCACCTGTCTAGTGTAGTTGGGTATTAGACATTTCATCTATAGTGTCAGAGTCAAAAATATTACACACACACACACACACACACACACACAACATACAAACTCCAAACAGAGTGGCCTCTGTTTGTGCGTGTTGCGCATACACGCAGCGTGCACAGGTTTGCGCGCTTTGCGGTTTAACGCATGGCGAGAGTATATATGGTAGTATACGCATTCGTACAGAAAAGCTACAAACACATATTCATACAACACATAAATTACACATAGACAAAACACATCCAACACAAGACTTGTATTATATTGTTATTGTATTTATGTAATACAGTGTAAAACCAGATATATATGTATTATTGGGACGGAACAAGTTAATTATATCATGCTTAGTGTCAAAATGGTCAGGAGAATGTGTGGATTAATTTGATAGATATGGGTAAATTGTAGCACATTGCGACAATTAGTTATGTTTGATGTTAGGATTATAAAGTCACATTCTACGAGAACAAAGGACTTCCTGCAAAAGCATGTGGGCACAAACCCAGTGGTTAACTCCTGTACCTGCATCTCAAAACTGGACATTGCTTACATATGAACTGACCAATAACACACAATGAATGAGAAACCTCCCTCTCCTGGACCAATGGAAGGAGACCGAAACCAACAAACTGTTAACTCCCACTGTTTGATATATGTAATTTCTAAGGCATAGTTAGCTGCTGAGAGGAAAACATGAAGGACTGTCCTATTAGATAGGGTGATATATACTGGCTGCGACTATTTCTTATGCAACTGTAACTCTGTACCACTTACTTTACTGTACATATGTTATTTTGTATGCATACCTTTTAATATCAAATAAAGATATATATATATATGGGTCTGGGACTGAGGGTCGACAGCACAAATGTCGACACACCTTAGGTCGACATGGACAAAAGGTCGACATGGACAAGGTCGACATGGAAAAAGGTCGACATGAGTTTTTTTATGTTTTTTTGGTGTCGTTTTCTTCGTAGAGTGACCGGCAACCCCAATTAGTGCACCGCGTCCCCTCGCATGGCTCGCTTCGCTCACCATGCTTCGGGCATGGTGCCTTCGCTCCGCTACCGCTTCGCTCGGCACACTTTACCGTTCCAATCGTAGTCCACGTGGATCGTTAAGTATGAAAAGGTTCAAAAAAAGAAAAAAAATCGTGAAAAACTCATGTAGACCTTTTTCCATGTCGACCTTGTTCATGTCGACCTCTTGTCCATGTCGACCTTTTGTCCATGTCGACCTAAGGTATGTCGATCAATTGGCGCCGACCTAAGGTGTGTCGACCTGGAGTCCGAATACCATATATATATATATATATATATATATATATATTGTCACGATCCGGGTATCTGGACGCCATTACTTGCCTTTTAGATGCCTTCTGAAGTTGGCTCAGCATGCCAGGGCCGGATCTCATCTGTGTTCCTGATGTCCACACTCTGCATATCCCTCCTGTCACTCTGAGACGCTGTCACAGCGGCGCCATGTTTGAACCTTGTGTGGCGTCTCCCGTCCACTGCGGCCTCCGCCGCCGCTCCTGTGTTCCAGTATGCAGGTTGTCAGAGTGGTACCCCATGTCTGCCGCGGCCTCCGCTGTGATCCATGTGTCTCAGTGTGCAGTTGTCAGTTTGGCGTCTCCTGTCCTCTGCGGCCGGCGCCGCCATTGCTGCTGTGTTTCCACATGGTTTTCCAAACCAACTTTCCCTCCAGTACTAACATGGGCGCAGCCATGTTTCCTCCAGTCACATGTTCAATCTCCACCAATCCGCTGCACTGTGAATCTGCATGATTGGCCAACCAATGCCTGCCCTGCAGCAGGTATAAGTATCCTGTGCCTGAACCAGGAGATGGTCAGTGCTTTGAATGTCAAACCTTGTTCCAGTCTCTCTCTCCTGTGGTTGTTTCTCCAGGTTCCAGTTCCTGTCTCCAGCAGCCACTACGAGACCCGCACCTGCCTTCCATCCTGCGGTGCAGCCAGACTCTGCAGCCCTCCGTGGCTATTCCAGCTTCCAGCTATTAACCCATCTGCCTCCAGCGGTCAGCTTCCAGCAGTATCCAGTTTTCTTCAAAGTGCCGGTGTTATTCCAGCGGATCCCTACTTACCAGCAGTATCCACTACCACCGGTAACTCCTTTTCAACTCTTCTGTTTCCATGCTCCCTAGCATCTTACAGTCCTCACCACCTGGCTGATTCCATTCAGCATCCACTCCGTGTCTTCATCACCTGACTGGTTCCATCCAGCATCCACTCCGTGTCTTCATCACCTGGCTGATTCTATTCAGCATCCACTCCGTGTCTTCACTACCTGGCTGATTCCATTTCAGCATCTACTCCGTGTCTCTACCACCTGGCTGGTTCCATCCAGTATCTACAACAGTCTGTTCAAGTTACCAACTACATCTACACTTCTACTGGCGTGTTCCTCGGCTATCTCCACTACTACAGCCAGGCCTGGTAAGGTTATTCCATCAAAGGACTTTAACACCTATTCCTTAACCTACCAGTGCTCTGTGATACCTCCCATGGTTATAAGTGATCCAGGAACTGTATTATTTGCCATTTGCTTTTATCAACTGTGAATACTGTTGTTTCTACACGGAGTCTGTTAATAAAACTTTTATTGACTTTTAACCTGGTTGTCATGGTCACACCTTCAGGTAATCCTTCTACACTTACATGTCCAGGGGTCTGATTAAACCTCCTAAGTTTAATTTAATTTCACCCCCTACAACTGAGGCTTCCTCCTGTCAGCCTAAACCCTCAGTTGTGACAGTAAGCACTGACCCTATGAATCCAGTCGGAGACCAGGATCAAGCGGCCAGGCTGATGCAAGAACTGGCAGCCAAACTCGAACATCAGGAGGCTGCACAAGGCCACATCATCCGCTGTCTCCAGGATCTCTCTACCCGACTGGATGGGATTCAAACGACCCTCCGTGGACCTGGCACATCTGGTGCGTCCACCACAGTGACACCAGCTGTAACCCCACCCACCTTACCCATTTCTACTCCACGTCTTCATCTTCCAACGCCAGCAAAATTTGACGGATCTCCAAGACTCTGCAGGGGATTTCTCAACCAATGTGAAATCCATTTTGAGCTACAACCTGGCAATTTCCCCAGTGACCGTACTAAAATTGCCTATATTATTTCCCTTCTCTGTGGCTCAGCCCTTGACTGGGCATCACCTTTATGGGAGAAGTCTGATACCCTGTTGTCTTCCTATACTGATTTTATAGCTACATTCAGGCGCATCTTCGACGAGCCAGGCCGGGTAACCTCTGCTTCATCTGAGATTCTCCATTTACGCCAGGGAACACGTACTGTGGGACAGTATCTTATACAGTTCAAAATCCTGGCATCCGAACTGGCATGGAACGACGAGGCCCTGTATGCTGCATTCTGGCATGGCTTATCAGAACGTATCAAGGATGAATTAGCTACCAGAGACTTGCCTTCTAAGTTGGATGAGCTAATTTCACTATGCACAAAGGTTGATCTTCGTTTTAGAGAAAGAGCAACTGAGCGAGGAAGATCATCTATTCCAAAGTCTTCCGCTCCTCCTCCTCGTCAACCGTCTCCACCCAAGGATGAGCCCATGCAAATTGGCCGTTCCCGTCTGTCTCCCGCTGAGCGCCGAAGACGTCTCTCTGAGTCTCTCTGTCTCTACTGTGCAGCTCCGTCTCACGCTATCAATGCTTGTCCTAAACGTCCGGGAAACTCCAAATCCTAGCTCGCCAAGGAGAGGGCCGGCTAGGAGTAATGATCTCCTCTCCATCTCCTCATGATTGTAATCTCCCAGTCTCGCTTCAAATTGCTCAACGTTATAGGAACGTCATTGCCCACCTTGATTCCGGAGCAGCTGGGAATTTCATAACCGAAGCTTATGTTAAACGGTGGTCCCTACCCACCGAGAGACTTCCTACGTCTATTTCCTTGACTACCGTGGATGGCAGTAAGATTTTTGATGCAGTTATTTCTTTAAGGACTCTACCAGTTCGTCTGAGAGTAGGAGTTCTTCATTCAGAATTTATTTCCTTTCTAGTGATTCCAAGAGCCACACATCCAGTGGTTTTGGGCCTTCCATGGCTCCGTCTTCACAATCCAGCGATTGACTGGACGACTACGCAGATACTAGCATGGGGTCCCTCCTGTGCTGAGACCTGTTTGTCCAAAGTGCTTCCTGTTTGTTCTTCTTCCCCCAGGTCGTCTGATGTTCCACCTCCTCCATATCAAGACTACACAGATGTCTTCAGTAAAGCCTCCGCTGATATCCTTCCTCCTCATAGAGAATGGGACTGTCCAATTGATCTCATCCCAGGGAAGGTTCCACCTTGAGGCCGAACTTATCCGTTGTCCCTTCCAGAGACGCATTCCATGGAGGAGTACATCAAAGAGAACCTGGCGAAGGGTTTTATTCGACCTTCCTCTTCTCAAGCTGGCGCGGGCTTCTTTTCGTTAAAAAGAAAGACGGTGGCCTGCGGCCGTGCATCGATTACAGAGGTTTGAACGACATTACCGTTAAGAACTGTTATCCTTTACCCTTGATTACAGAGCTCTTCTATAGAGTTAGCGGAGCTACCATCTTCACAAAGTTGGATTTGAGGGGTGCCTACAATCTCATCCGGATCCGTGAGGGTGACGAGTGGAAGACCGCCTTCAACACCCGGGATGGACACTATGAGTACCTCGTCATGCCCTTCGGATTGAGCAACGCTCCAGCTGTTTTCCAGCATTTCGTAAATGAAATCTTCAGAGACATCCTGTACCGCCATGTCGTGGTTTATCTAGATGATATCCTTATCTTTGCCAATAATCTAGAGGAACATCGCTTCTGGGTAAAGGAGGTTCTGTCCCGTCTCCGTGTCAATCATCTCTATTGCAAATTAGAGAAATGTGTTTTTGAAGTCAAATCCATTCCGTTTCTAGGTTACATTGTGTCCGGTTCCGGACTAGAGATGGATCCTGAGAAACTACAAGCAATCCAGAATTGGCCGATTCCCCTAACCCTCAAAGGGGTCCAGAGGTTCTTAGGGTTCGCCAATTACTACAGAAAGTTTATACGAGACTTTTCCACCATTGTGGCGCCTATCACTGCTTTTACCAAGAAGGGTGCTAACCCGTCCAAGTGGTCTGAAGAAGCTGCGCAAGCTTTTTATCTATTAAAGCAACGCTTCATCTCTGCACCAGTCCTGAAACAGCCCGACATCGACTCTCCTTTCATCCTTGAGGTAGATGCCTCCTCCGTTGGAGTAGGAGCGGTGTTATCCCAGAGGGCTAAAGATGGTCATCTACATCCTTGCAGTTTCTTCTCCCGGAAGTTCTCCCCAGCTGAGCGCAACTATGCCATTGGCGACCAGGAGTTGCTAGCCATCAAACTCGCTCTGGAAGAATGGAGATATCTGTTAGAGGGAGCTTCCCATTCAGTCACTATACTTACCGACCACAAAAACCTTTTATATCTGAAAAGCGCACAATGTCTTAACCCTCGTCAGGCCAGATGGGCACTTTTCTTTTCCAGGTTCGACTTTAAACTCCAGTTCTGTCCGGGTTCTCAGAATCGCAAGGCCGATGCCCTTTCCCGTTCATGGGAGCAAGAAAATAAGTCAGAGTCTTCGGACAAGCATCCTATTATTAATCCGTTGGCATTCTCCATGGTAGGGATGGACTCTACGCCTCCACCAGGGATAAGTTTTGTAAAACCGGTGTTAAGGAAGAAGCTCATGCATTGGGCCCATGCTTCCCGTTTTGCCGGACATACACGCATCCAGAAAACCCTTGAGTTTATCTCTAGGTCCTATTGGTGGCCAACTCTGAAGAAGGACGTCATGGAGTTTATTGCCTCTTGCCCAAAGTGTGCCCAACACAAAGTCTCCCGCCAGTCGCCTGCTGGGCAACTGGTTCCATTATCTGTTCCCCGTCGACCGTGGACCCATTTGTCGATGGACTTCGTTACAGATCTGCCTATGTGCAACAAGTTTAATACCATCTGGGTGGTAGTTGACCGGTTCACCAAGATGGCACATTTCATACCTCTCACCGGTCTTCCGTCAGCTTCCAAGCTGGCTCAAGTGTTTATTCAAGAGATCTTCCGACTCCACGGTCTTCCTGAAGAGATCATCTCTGATCGTGGTGTACAATTTGTAGCCAAGTTTTGGCGAAGTTTATGTCAAGCCCTCCAAGTCAAGTTAAAGTTTTCTACAGCTTATCATCCTCAGACCAATGGTCAAACCGAGAGGGTGAATCAGGACTTGGAGGCCTTCCTCCGCATTTATGTGTCTTCCTCTCAAGATGACTGGGTTCAACTCCTTCCTTGGGCCGAGTTCAGCTACAACAATCAATACCATTCCTCATCTTCTTCAACACCATTCTTCATCAACTATGGATTCCACCCTAAAGTTCCAGAATTCCAACCGCTTCCAGCAACTTCTGTTCCAGCAGTGGAGGTCACCTTGCGTCAGTTTTCTAACAACTGGAAGAGTGGGCGAGCGGCCCTGCTCAAAGCCTCGTTCAGGTACAAGAAGTTTGCTGATAGAAAGCGTAGAGCGGTTCCTGCTCTCAAGGTGGGTGATCGTGTGTGGTTGTCCACGAAGAATTTGAGGTTGAGAGTTCCCAGCATGAAGTTTGCACCTCGTTACATCGGTCCTTTCAAAATTGAACAAGTCATCAATCATGTTGCCTACAAACTCCAGTTACCTCCCTTCCTGAAGATACCCAGGACATTCCATGTTTCCCTGTTGAAACCGCTGATCCTGAATCGGTTTCATTCTGCACTTCCTCCAGCTCCGAAAGTGCAAACTCAACGGGGAGTTGAGTAAGAAGTGGCCAAGATTCTGGACTCACGTTTCCGTTACGGTCAATTGCAGTATCTTATTGACTGGAAGGGCTATGGTCCTGAAGAACGCTCTTGGACCAATGCGTCAGATGTCCATGCTCCTGCCTTGGTCCGGAATTTCCACTCTAAGTTTCCTCAAAAGCCGAAGAAGTGTCCTGGGGCCACTCCTAAAGGGGGGGGTGCTGTCACGATCCGGGTATCTGGACGCCATTACTTGCCTTTTAGATGCCTTCTGAAGTTGGCTCAGCGTGCCAGGGCCGGATCTCATCTGTGTTCTTGATGTCCACACTCTGCATATCCCTCCTGTCACTCTGAGACGCTGTCACAGCGGCGCCATGTTTGAACCTTGTGTGGCGTCTCCCGTCCTCTGCGGCCTCCGCCGCCGCTCCTGTGTTCCAGTATGCAGGTTGTCAGAGTGGTACCCCATGTCTGCCGCGGCCTCCGCTGTGATCCATGTGTCTCAGTGTGCAGTTGTCAGTTTGGCGTCTCCTGTCCTCCGCGGCCGGCGCCGCCATTGCTGCTGTGTTTCCACATGGTTTTCCAAACCAACTTTCCCTCCAGTACTAACATGGGCGCAGCCATGTTTCCTCCAGTCACATGTTCAATCTCCACCAATCCGCTGCACTGTGAATCTGCATGATTGGCCAACCAATGCCTGCCCTGCAGCAGGTATAAGTATCCTGTGCCTGAACCAGGAGATGGTCAGTGCTTTGAATGTCAAACCTTGTTCCAGTCTCTCTCTCCTGTGGTTGTTTCTCCAGGTTCCAGTTCCTGTCTCCAGCAGCCACTACGAGACCCGCACCTGCCTTCCATCCTGCGGTGCAGCCAGACTCTGCAGCCCTCTGTGGCTATTCCAGCTTCCAGCTATTAACCCATCTGCCTCCAGCGGTCAGCTTCCAGCAGTATCCAGTTTTCTTCAAAGTGCCGGTGTTATTCCAGCGGATCCCTACTTACCAGCAGTATCCACTACCACCGGTAACTCCTTTTCAACTCTTCTGTTTCCATGCTCCCTAGCATCTTACAGTCTTCACCACCTGGCTGATTCCATTCAGCATCCACTCCGTGTCTTCATCACCTGACCGGTTCCATCCAGCATCCACTCCGTGTCTTCATCACCTGGCTGATTCTATTCAGCATCCACTCCGTGTCTTCACTACCTGGCTGATTCCATTTCAGCATCTACTCCGTGTCTCTACCACCTGGCTGGTTCCATCCAGTATCTACAACAGTCTGTTCAAGTTACCAACTACATCTACACTTCTACTGGCGTGTTCCTCGGCTATCTCCACTACTACAGCCAGGCCTGGTAAAGTTATTCCATCAAAGGACTTTAACACCTATTCCTTACCCTACCAGTGCTCTGTGATACCTCCCATGGTTATAAGTGATCCAGGAACTGTATTATTTGCCATTTGCTTTTATCAACTGTGAATACTGTTGTTTCTACACGGAGTCTGTTAATAAAACTTTTATTGACTTTTAACCTGGTTGTCATGGTCACACCTTCGGGTAATCCTTCTACACTTACATGTCCAGGGGTCTGATTAAACCTCCCAAATTTAATTTCATTTCACCCCCTACAACTGAGGCTTCCTCCTGTCAGCCTAAACCCTCAGTTGTGACATATATATATGCATTGGACCTCAGTATACCATGTGTGCGACTACTTGCTTTCTTTTAAGGGAAATAGTGCTGTGACATTTAGTACGCTATTATCATATATGGTAATAAGATGCACCATGCGTCCGCAGTATATATTAAAGCTGGTATTTAAATGGTTATTTGAAATAATGGAATTTCACAATAGTTTGCTTGTAATGCATCAATATGTGTTGTAATGTCATAATGTAAATTCCAGTCGCGGGCAGCATAAACCGGAAGTGATTTTCAGCTGGAACTAAACCATTCCTTAATAAAAAGCCTTAGGGTTTGAAATGCATTGGCCAAGTGGATGGGCTGTCAGAAGCGCCACCAGGGTGGTACTAGGTGGCGCTGTTGCTCTTGCCCAGTAGTCCTTTAGCCTCCTGCAGCCACACACTTTGCCTATATCAGCTGCCTTTCCCGGGAGGATTAGGTCCGCCCAGTACTCAAATGCCCCCAGGTTTTTAAAATAGACAAGGCAGCTGTGGGAGGCTGGGCAAGGCAAGTACAGAACTGGAGTCAAACTGAGACACAGGAGGAATTACCAGACACACAGAACAAATGAGGCACTAAAGCACACTGCCATGTGCGACTAGCACGGAACCACTGCTGCAGATGGTACACACTAGAGCCACAGCACTGGAGATGAAATTACCTAGCACTGAGTTCTGAACTGCACTGGCCGAGATGTCAGTGGTGCAGTCCCTGGTAGCATGGCTGTTTCTAGCCAATTTGTCTCCCAGTGCGAGATTTCAAAATGCGCCCCCCCCCCCCCAATTGACATTAAAAAAAATGCCCCCCCCATAGCTATAAAAAGGAAAGCATGCGTGCGCCAGAAGCGTGCGTGCTCCTGGAAAGGGGTGTGGCCTCATTAAAATGGTCGTGGTCTAATTAAAATGGGCAAGGTCTAATATAATGGGCGTGGCCTCATCTGATATCATCACGGCCACTACAGGGGGAAAAAAATCAAAAGTCCCCATTTTACACAGTACGGCAGGCAAGAGTCCCCATTTTACACAGTACGGCAGGCAAGAGTCCCCATTTTACACATTACAGCAGGCACGTGCCCCATTTTACACATTACGCAGGCAAGACTGCCCATTTTACACAGTACGGCAGGCAAGAGTCCCCATTTTACACAGTGCGGCAGGCAAGAGTCCCCATTTGACACAGTGCGGCAGGCAAGTGTCCCCATTTGACACAGTGCGGCAGTGAAGTGTCCCCATTTGACACAGTGCGGCAGGCAAGTGTCCCCATTTGACACAGTACGGCAGGCAAGTGTCCCCATTTTACACAGTATGGTAGGCAAGTATCCCCATTTTACACATTACGCAGGCAAGTGTTCCCATTTCACACATTTCCCATGCAAGAGTCCCCATTTTACACATTACGGCAGGCAAGTATCCCCATTTTACACAGTACGGCAGGCAAGTGTCAAGTGGGGGGAAGGAAGGGAGAGGGAGGAGGGGGAGAGAGAGAGAGACTACTTACATATGAAGAGGATCTTCCTGCTCTTTGGGCCAGGCCGCCTCTCCTCCCTCGCGCCAGCCGCCTCCTCCTTCCAGCTTGTCTCCCCCTTCTCCCTCTTCCCGAGTACTCCTGCTCGGGGGGCAGAGTTTCATGGAATGACGCGACTGCGTCGTGACGTCACGACGCAACCTAGGCATTCCGCGGAACTCTGCCCCCTGAGCAGGAGTGCTCAGGAAGAGGGAGGAGAGGGAGACAAGGACCCACAAAGTGCCGCAAGAAACGGCACTGCCTGGTAGCGTCTAAATACAATACAATACGGGCAGACAAGGGACAGGACCAAATTGCTAGCAATGCCGATTCCAAGGAACAAACTACTGGACCGGACTATGGAGCAGAACCGGCACTGGTGGGCAGAGGTACAGGCAGGCAGGGCTGGTATACAGAAGTGATCGCCAATAGCGACACAGCACCAGTAAACAAACAGGTGGACAGACAGGCTCCAGTAGCGGAGTAGCCGCTAGTAGCAACACAGACAATACATATGTAACACAGCGGAATAGACGCTCCTAGTTACACAAACAGACATGCTGTGGGACCAGACTGACAGGACATGGGTAAAAACACAGGATACAAACAGAAGCTCCATTTGAGCAAATGCAGGCTGGAGTACACTGGATTGTGCACAGTATCAGGTACATAAACAGAAACTCTAGCTGAGCAAATACAGGCTGGAGTACACCGGATTGTGCACAATATTTGGTACATAAACGAAAGCTCTAACAGATACAGTATTAACTGGAACACCCAGGATCAGTCACTTGCAGGGAAACAGCAGGCTCAGCGTATGACAGGATTACTTGTAGTGTTCAGAGTTCGTCAGGATAGACTGAGTATAACCAGCCGTTAGGTTCTAGGCAGGCTGTGTAATAAAAGACACAATATCCAATCAGGACAACCAAAAAGGACAAGCCCCCATAATTAGGAGAGTCACTGTGAAGGGGGTTGTCCCCCGTTTCGCTTCGGCGAGGCGGCGCGGCCCCAGCTTGGAGGGTCTTGCATCCGTTGGGATTCAAGCCCCTCCAATCACGCATTTTGAATGGTGCGCCAAGCGCGAGACAATCGGAGCTCGCGCCTTGGCAGCCAATAGGAAGATGCCGCGGCGAGTCAATCAGAACTCGCCTCGTCATAGCTCCGCTCGCTCCCGGCGTCATATAAGAGACGCTGCGGAGCGGGGTAAGTCAGTCGAGCGTCGGATGCGGAGGAAGAAGGAGCTCCCGAAGAAGAAAGAAGACCGAGTGGCGGCGACGGCGGAGATAGCGGCGACGGCGGAGAAGAAGAAGAAGCGGAAGACGACGGCGGAGATATCGGCAACGGCGGAGAAGAAGAAGTGGAAGACGACGACAGAAGAAGACGCCCAGCGACAGAAGTCCGGCGGAGAGTGCCGTGACGCGAGGGAAGCAAAAGAGCTAACGAAGCTCCCCGCTGCGGCCTCTCCCACGGGTAGGCGGCCTTGGGCCACGTCCACCTATTTATAATCCACCCTAGAGCACCAGGGACAGGCGCTAGGCCTGTGGGCATAACCAGGCCCTTTGGGCCTGCGGCCACTTAGTTAGGCCCTCCCGGCCTTTGCCCCACTCCAGGCCTTCCGGCCTGTGCCCCGCTCCAGGCCTTCCGGCCTGTGCCCCGCTTCAGGCCCTCCCGGCCTGTGCCCCACTTCAGGCCCTCCCGGCCTGTGCCCCACTCCAGGCCCTCCCGGCCTGTGCCCCACTTCAGGCCCTCCCGGCCTGCGCCCACACTTCAGGCCCTCCAGGCCTGTGCCCATACCTCAGGCCTCCCAGGCCTGCGCCCCATCCAGGCTTCCAGGCCTGCGCCCCCATCCAGGCTTCCAGGCCAGCGCGCCCATCCAGGCTTCCTGGCCTGCGCCCTCACCCAGGCTTCCAGGCCTGTGCCCTCACCCAGGCTTCCAGGCCTGCACCATCACCCAGGCTTCCAGGCCTGCGCCCTCACCCAGGCTTTCAGGCAAGCGCCCTCACCCTGGCTTTCAAGCCTGCACCCTCACCCAGGCTTCCACCTACTGCATTGTTCAGGACTCGGGGTGGTATTGTACAGGCCGGCCTGGACCGGATCGGTCGGAAGTGGGCTGTGCGGCAGCTTCCGAGGGGTTCACGGTCGGTCGGCGTGAGGAGCCGGCTGGCCCAACGCGGTGTATAATACAGGGGATTGGAGTGTGGAGTAACGTTCCCGTCCCACGCTCCTCTATTTCCCGGTAATCTGGAGTGGATGGCCGTCCGCTCTGGACCCCCGTTCGCGTCCTCAGTTAGGAGCGGAAGGAAGTAGCTAGTGATCAGCATCCGGTAAGTGGAATTGGTTATTCGGCGTTAACCTGTTGTGCCGGGGAATTATTCTACTGACTTGTTGGTTAGCGATTGTGTTTAGTTGGCCCGGTCTCTGCTAGTTCGGAACGGAACCAGTAGCCTCAGTTACTCAAGTTAGTTTGCTCAGGTAGGCGTAGTTGGCTGTAATTTGTTGTTTGCCGTTAGTGTAGCCTGCAGTTAGGGAGGCTGCTCTTCTTGCCCCAACAGAAGCAGAGAGGTGCAACCATCAAGGTGACCAGCGAGTCGGAAGTGAGTATTACTCTGTGTTTGTTTGTCATCGTCCCCGTATACCGGTCAGGGGTTGTGCTCACGGACGTGAGAACCCCTCTCACCACACAACGTGCGAGAGTGCGAGTGTGTGAGAACTGGGTAGCTGAGGCCTTTGGGCCAGTGATGACCTTCCGCCCAGCCGGTGAAGGTCGCAGCTACCCCTGACGCGCCCTGTTCTCCGACGGAGGTTGGCACGCACGTCTCAACCGGTACGTTCCTTCCTGCTAGGTTCTGCGTTGACCGCTGCAGAGAGGTGTTCGTGTCAACAATCGCCCCGGAAGGCGGAGTCCCCTGACACTTCTGGGTATCGAAGGTGACTAGAGCTGCCACAGGTGAGTAGAGTGACGACACCTGCATGGCAGCAGGCACTGTACCACGGTCCGGGCCCGTTACATTTTTGGCGTAGTTGGCAGGATGGACGAAGACCAGGCACACCATTCCGCCCAGAAGACGTTGGGAGATGAGCAGAGTCAATCCGCCCGGAGGGGCTCAGATGCCAGTTCCACGCAGGTGGCCCGGAGGGGGTCGGACGACGAGCACCGTAGATCATCGCGTCGACTCAACGTCGGACCAGCCCTCGCCTACTCACCTCGGTATGACGGGCGTAATATGACCTTAGAGGACTGGAAAGCCCGACTAGAGGCGACGTTCCTTATCTACCGGGTGCCCGATGACTTACGAGTGCCCCTCGCTCTGAATTCCCTGGAAGGCGAGGCTCGCCGGACGATCCTCTTATGACCTGAAGACGAACGTGAGGAACTGGAAGAGATCTATGATATATTAGGGGATATCTACGGGGACACCTCCTCCACGGGGACCCTCCGACAGCGCCTGTTTGGTCGGTTCCAGAGGAAGGACGAGTCCATACCCCAGTACGCTAACGCACTCCAGGAAATGATGGGGGAAATGCGACGAAAGGATCCTGATGGGTTTGGGGCACTCACAAATACCAGCCAGATATTACGGGACCAGTTCGCCATGGGACTCAGGAATGTGCCCCTGAGGCAGGTCATGCTGGATAAAATATCCCAGGATGATACCTTAACCTTCCATCAGGTAGAAATTGACGCCGTATCCAGGGACCGCAATGCCAACTACGGACCCCACGCTGTGTTCCCCCAATGGGTGCAGCCAGTGTCCGCACCAGTGGCTAGCAAGGAAACAAACCCATTGGAAACCTGCGTTCAAGACTTAAAGGAGGCCTTTCTCCGGGTGACCAAAGAGATGAGGGAGGAAGTCGCCCAACTGAGGGATGAAGTGTACCGGCGGGACCGCCAGGGTACGGAGTCCAGATCCCGAGAGAGGGACACCAGACGGCCCCGAGGACGGAGCACCGGATCAGATAGCCGCCCCGGAGATGGCCAGGGCCCTCGTTGTTACCGCTGCCATCGGTACGGGCATATCGCCCGAACCTGTACGGAAACGATCCCAGAGGCGCAGTTAAACTGACCTCCCTCGCGGTAACGGGACCACCCGTGAGGGAGAGCAACGAGGGGAAGTCAGCCATTGACAAACAGGCTGAATTGGTAGGAGAGTGCCCCATAGTAGTCGGCCGCCTTGGGGGAAAAGATCAGTCCTGCTTGTTGGATACCGGCTCTCAGGTATCCACCATGTTTGAGGCATGTTTTTTGGAACACTACGCTCATCTCAAGGGTGAGGTGTCCGAAAGCTTTATTTCCCTCACTGCGGCTAATAACCTGCCCATCCCTGTGGTGGGGGTGGTGTGGATGGAAATGGAAGTTTGTGGCCAGAACTTGGGCAGAAAGTGGGTGCTTGTGGTTAGCAGCCCCGGACTGAGCCATGGCCCTGTGATCCTCGGAATGAATGTGCTGCGACATCTCGATCAGCTACTGTTCCAGGAAAATGGACCACGATACTGGAAGAACTTGGGAGTTCAGCGTCCTGTCCAGCAGGCTTTTCAACAGGTGGGACGACAACAGGGAGCCAGGGGCCTAGGGGCTATCGGTGAACACCTGGGCCTTTTGAAGATCGGTCACCACCAGCGCCTGGAATTACCCCCTCGTCAAGAGATCCTTATTCCTTTGGAGGTACGGACTCATCAGAGCCTGAATGGCATGGAGGTAATGGTGGAGCCTACGGATGTACTAGGCGTAGGATCTGGGGTGATGGTGGCCCGTACCGTGTCGGTGGTGGCCGGGGGAAAGGTGTCTGTCTGTTTCTGTAACCTCACAGATCAGCTTAGGCGGATTCCGGCAGGAACAGTTATCGCTCAGGTGGTGGCGATTCATGAAGGTAGTGTTCAGGGGATGAGAAAACTCTCCCTACAGCCGCAGGCTTCGGATGCATGGGCATTGTCGGTTCGAGTGGAGGAGCTAGAGGAGGCCAGCCCCGAGTGGAACGGTACGGTTATCCGAAAACAGATGGACGTGTCGCTAGAAGAGTGCGCGACCGGGGATGTGGCCAAGTTGGATCAGATGCTCTGGAATCGGCAGAAAGTTATCTCGCGGCATGAGGAGGATTTCGGATATACCGATGACCTGCAGCATGATATTCGCACTGGGGATGCCCCACCTATTCAAGAACGATATCGGCCAATACCTCCCCGATTGTATCAGGAAGTCAAGACCATGCTGCGTCAGATGCTGGACAATCACGTGATCCAGGAGAGTAAGAGTCCATGGGCTGCACCCATAGTCCTAGTCCGGAAGAAGGATGGGACCATCCGTTTTTGTGTGGATTATCGGAAGTTGAACAGTTGCACCGTCCGTGATGCTTACCCTCTCCCCAGGATCGAGGAGTCCCTAGCCGCGTTGGGCAATGCAAAATTCTTTTCGACCTTGGGCTTGGCCAGTGGATACTGGCAAGTGCCTGTGGCCCCACAGGATAGGGAGAAAACCGCGTTTGTTACACCCATGGTGTTGTTCGAATTTTGTCGCATGCCGTTTGGTTTGAACAATGCGCCCACCACGTTCCAACGGATGATGGAAAGATGCTTGGGAGATTTGAATTTTGAGGCCTTGCTGATCTACCTGGATGACATCATTGTGTTCGCGGCAACCTTGGAGGAACACTTTGCTCGACTTGACATGGTTCTCCAGCGGTTGGAGAAGTATGGCCTGAAGCTTAAACCTCGGAAGTGCCATCTGTTGAAATCCAGTTTGGAGTATCTCGGACATGTGGTGTCCCGTGATGGAGTGTACCCAACCCCCAGCAAGATTGCGGCTGTTCAGGAGTGGAAGGTGCCCACCACTGTCACGGAACTGCGAGCGTTCCTGGGTTTGGTCAGGTATTACCGACGCATCATCAAAGATTTTGCCCGGATCGCGGAACCCCTGCATGCGTTGCTTCGAGGGATCGCAACTACGAGGAAAGTAACCCTGGAGACGTAGGGAGGAGCGCAGGACCTGGCCTTCAACCGACTGAAGAAAAGTCTCACGGAGGCTCCAGTGTTAGGGTATGCAGATTTTGAGAAGCCCTTTATTTTACATACAGATGGAAGTCGTAAGGGGTTGGGTGCGGTCTTAGCTCAAGTTCAGGATGGACAGGAACGCGTGATTACCTACGGCAGTCGTAGCTTGCGAGAGACCGAGAGGAACCCAGACAACTACAGTTCCTTCAAGCTGGAATTTCTGGCAGTAGTGTGGGCAGTAACTGAGAAATTCGCAGAATACTTGACCGCAGCCCACGTGGACATCTTCACGGACAATAACCCCTTGGCGTACTTGGAGACTGCCAAGCTGGGTGCCCTAGAGCAACGGTAGGTGGCCAGGTTGGCCACGTTTTTCCATAAGATTCACTATCGCTCGGGGAATAGTAATACCAACGCGGATGCGGAACAGGAAGGACTGACTATATTCTGTAGGAAGGTGATGCAGCGATGGGACCAATTGCGGGTCTGGGCTGGTACTTTGCGGAGACAGTGCTACCTGGAGCAAGAACTGCGCACTGTTGAACAGGTGGTGGTGCCGGAAGTCCGGGTGCGGGCTTTGGTGGAAGAGGTGCACGCACAGGGGGCCCATTTGGGGTCCCACAAGATATACCACTGGCTGAGACGCCAGTACTTCGCCCCTCGACTGCAAGCGGTCGTGGATCAGGTGTGTCGGGAGTGCAGGAGGTGCGCGGTAGTCAAGCCACAGGAACAGCATGTGCCCGTCCAAACTATCCGGACCAGTCGGGCGTTGGAATTGCTGATGATTGACTATGTGTTGATTGGGGAGTCGGTTAGTGGGCATCAGTATGCCCTGGTGATGACTGACCATTTCACCAAGTTCACGGTAGTGGTCCCTGCTCAAAATCAAACTGCTGAATCAGCCACCCGGGCAATCATTGAACATTTCATCTGGCAGTACGGTTGCCCGAGCGGATTCATTCTGATCAAGGGGCCTGCTTTCAGGGGCAGCTGATGGAACGTCTCTACCATCTTTATGGCGTCCAAAAGTCCCGTACGACGCCTTACGACCCGCAGGGAAATGGAGCCTGTGAGAGATTTAACCGGACTTTGCTGCAAATGCTCCGCGTGCTGGAAAGAGCTAAGAAGCGACGATGGCCCGAACATGTGCAAGAATTGGTCTGGACTTATAACAACCGAGTTCATCACACCACCGGGTTTACCCCTTTCTTTTTGTTGTTTGGTCGACCGGGACGGGAGGCGCACGACTTACAACTATCCGGGGCCGAAGAGGAAATTCCCCTGGCCCCTGCTGAATGGGTAGAGGAACATCGGCTGCGGCTGAAGGCGGCCCACGAGCTGGCTGGAAGACTCAACGCGGATCAAAAACATGCGCCTGCGAGGTCCCACGAACCTGGTTCGCTGGCCGTGGGCCAGCGGGTTTTGGTGCGTGATGTCCGTCCGGGGGGAAAACTGTCGGAACGGTGGGAGGTTACCCCGTATATTGTTCGCCGTCGCTTGTCTCCGGGTGGTCCAGTGTATCAAGTAGAGTCTACCGATGGGACTGGACGTCTACGTACGTTACATCTAAACTACGACCTTGTCCTTTTCCGGATCCGGCTATTGATGCTGGGTCCCCTGAAGAGGCCGACGGAGTTGGGGCTCCTGCCTGGGAAGTTCCTGTTCCTCTGCCGGACGAAGAGTGGTGGCTGCCTGCTGAGGAGGATCAGCCGGGTGAGTCATCGAGGACTCAACCCCCGATTAATGTGGTCGCTCCTCCCTTACCAAGACATTCACAGCGTTCTAATAGGGGTGTTCCGGGCCCCCCGCTATGCGGACCCTAACTTTGTGTGGTCGGATTCTTGCTTTGTGGGGACCACAAAGGACAAAGGGGGGGGAAGTGTGAAGGGGGTTGTCCCCCGTTTTGCTTCGGCACGTCGGCGGGCGCGGTGGCGCGGCCCCAGCTTGGAGGTTCTTGCATCCGTAGGGATTCAAACCCCTCCAATCACGTTGCAGCATTTTGAATGGCGCACCAAGCGCGAGCCAATCGGAGTTCGCGCCTTGGCAGCCAATAGGAAGATGCTGCGGCGAGCCAATCAGAGCTCGCCGCGTCATAGCTCCGCCCGCTCCCGGCGTCATATAAGAGACGCTGCGGAGCGGGAGAAGTCAGTCGAGCGTCGTATGCGGATGAAGAAGGAGCTCCCGAAGAAGAAAGAAGACCGTGCGGCGGCGACGGCGGAGATAGCGGCGACGGCGGAGAAGAAGAAGCAGAAGATGACGGCGGAAGAAGACGCCCAGCGACGGAAGTCTGGCGGAGAGTGCCGCGACGCGAGGGAAGCAAAAGAGCTAACGAAGCTCCCCGCTGCGGCCTCTCCCACCGAGACGGGCAGGCGGCCTTGGGCCACGTCTACCTATTTATAATCCACCCTAGAGCACCAGGGACAGGCGCTAGGCCTGTGGGCTTTACCAGGCCTTCCCGGCCTGCGGCCACTTAGTCAGGCCCTCCCGGCCTGTGCCCCACTCCAGGCCTTCCGGCCTGTGCCCCGCTTCAGGCCCTCCCGGCCTGTGCCCCACTTCAGGCCCTCCCGGCCTGTGCCCCACTCCAGGCCCTCCCGGCCTGTGCCCCACTTCAGGCCCTCCCGGCCTGCGCCCACACTTCAGGCCCTCCAGGCCTACGCCCATACCTCAGGCCTCCCAGGCCTGCGCCTCATCCAGGCTTCCAGGCCTGCGCCCCCATCCAGGCTTCCAGGCCTGCGCCCCCATCCAGGCTTCCAGGCTTCCAGGCCTGCGCCCTCACCCAGGCTTCCAGGCTTGCGCCATCACCCAGGCTTCCAGGCCTGCGCCCTCACCCAGGCTTCCAGGCCTGCGCCCTCACCCAGGCTTTCAGGCCTGCACCCTCACCCAGGCTTCCACCTACTGCATTTTTCAGGACTCGGGGTGGTATTGTACACGCCAGCCTGGACCGGATCGGTCGGAAGTGGGCTGTGCGGCAGCTTCCGAGGGGTTCACGGTCGGCGTGAGGAGCCGGCTGGCCCCACGCGGTGTATAATACAGGGGATTGGAGTGTGGAGTAACATTCCCGTCCCACGCTCCTCTATTTCCCGGTAATCTGCAGTGGACGGCCGTGCGCTCTGGACCCCCGTTCGCGTCCTCAGTTAGGAGCGGAAGGAAGTAGCTAGTGATCAGCATCCGGTAAGTGGAATTGGTTATTCGGGGTTTAACCTGTTGTGCCGGGGAATTATTCTACTGACTTGTTGGTTAGCGATTGTGTTTAGTTGGCCCGGTCTCTGCTAGTTCGGAATGGAACCAGTAGCCTCAGTTACTCAAGTTAGTTTGCTCAGGTAGGCGTAGTTGGCTGTAATTTGTTGTTTGCCGTTAGTGTAGCCTGCAGTTAGGGAGGCTGCTCTTCTTGCCCCAGCAGAAGCAGAGAGGTGCAACCATCAAGGTGACCAGCGAGTCGGAAGTGAGTATTACTCTGTGTTTGTTTGTCATCGTCCCCGTATACCGGTCAGGGGTTGTGCTCACGGACGTGAGAACCCCTCTCACCACACAACGTGCGAGAGTGCGAGTGTGTGAAAACTGGGTAGCTGAGGCCTTTGGGCCAGTGATGACCTTCCGCCCAGCCGGTGAAGGTCGCAGCTACCCCTGACGCGCCCTGTTCTCCGACGGAGGTTGGCACGCACGTCTCAACCGGTACGTTCCTTCCTTCTAGGTTCTGCGTCGACCGCTGCAGAGAGGTGTTCGTGTCGACAATTGCCCCGGAAGGCGGAGTCCCCTGACACTTCTGGGTATCGTAGGTGACTGGAGCTGCCACAGGTGAGTAGAGTGACGACACCTGCACGGCAGCAGGCACTGTACCACGGTCCGGGCCCGTTACATCACTGCAGGTGAGCAGCCTGACACACAAGGCCTAGTGCTAATGGCCTAATTATGTAGCAGCTGGACTGCACACAGAAGACATAGGAGTCAGGCTGCAATTACACAGACCTACCAGGGGTGGCTTTTAACAGTGGCTTATTGTACAGACGACAACTGACAAGGGCCATCTTTCACTAAGGAATACCTTGGCATTTTTGGTGGAGATTTGGGCTTTAACCACTATACCAGGTATTTATTTAACATATCCCTTGGTTGTCCATTCCAGTAGTATCAAACATTGGCCTCTTCCATCTGAACTTTTTACTGAACTTTTTTTCTTTGATCTCTTTTTAGTGGATTTTGTGATATGCTTTTGTTATTATGAAAGTGATGTGGAATATACAAATATTTAATAACTAGGTGCTTCATCGCGCCCTACGGGCGCTCTTCACACCGTCGCAAGGGGCTACGCCCCCTTAACCCTTGCATGCCTTTCTGGGGTTCAATATTTGTATTATATGGAGTATTACCTGCATTCCTTTGTTAGTGGTTAAATATTGCACAATGATAGGGCGTGCGATGGTGAAGGAGGCGCAGCCCCTTGGGACGGCGTGAACAGCATCTGCAGGGCACGATGTACAGAATGTAGTGGGTGCGGGGGGGACTGCGGATGGGGGAGGGTGTCTGTAGATGCTGTGGGTGGAGGGGGTGCGGATGCGGGGGTGGCCCAGATGGGGAAGGGGATGGGAGGTACTGCGGGTGGTGGAGGGGCTGCAGATGGGGGAGGGATCCAGAGGCACTGCAGGTGAGGAAGGGGCAGAGGTGCCACGGGTGGGGGAGGGGCAGGTGCAGGGATGTTGCGGATGGGTGAAGGGTGCCGGAGGTGCTGTGGTATGGGAAGGGGCAGGGGTGCCGGGGATGGGGTAGGGGGTCCGGAGGCGCCGCGGGTGGCGGAGGAGCAGGTGCCGGTGGTGCAGCGGATTGGGAAGGGGTTCCGGAGGCGCTGCAGGTGGTGGAGGGGCGGGTGCGGGGGTACCATGGGTGGGGGAGGGGCGGGTGAGGGGGGAACCGCGGATGGAGGAGGGTGTCTGCAGATGCTGCGGGTGGAGGAGGGGCGGGTGTGGGGGGAGACATATTTGTGGGGTGGATGTGGAAGGGACCTGGTGGTGCTGTGGGTGGTGGAGGGGCGGAGGAGTAGGAGCCACGGGTGGTGTAGAGGGTCTGGATGCACAGCGTGTGGGGGAGGGGTGGGGTGCCGCATGTGGTGGAGGGGAAGGTGCGGAGGTGTGGTGCATTGGGGAGGGGTCTGGACGTGCTGCGGGTACTGTACCTGCCAAAAAGGTAGTTGGAGGGTATGCAGTAACAGGGCCAGGACAGGGGTAATGGGGCCAGGACAGAGGCGACGGGGCCAGGACAGGGGCGACGGGGCCAGGACAGAAATGACAGGGACAGGATAGGGGTGACAGGGCCAGGGTAGAGGCAGCAGGACCAGGACAGGGGTGACAGGGCCAGGATAAGGGTGACAGGGCCAGGATAAGGGTGAAATGGCCAGGATAAGGGTGACAGGGCAAGGCCAGGGATGACAGGGACATGACAGAACACAGGGCACGGGAGAGATTGGCATTAGGGACAAAACAGTGGTGACAGACAGATGTGTCTTACCGGAGTCACTGCTGCTGGCTGCTGCTGTTCAACTCCAACCTGTTGGGATCTGCTGCTCGTGGAGACTTGGCATGGCTGACTCTCTCAGGCTGGAGTCCTGCTTCCTCTGCCCCTCCGCATCCCTCCCTCCACTCCTCAGTCACACACTGCGTACCTCGCGCGGCTGCCGGGTACTGTGGTAAGGGGAGACTGGGAGTGACTGCTTAGCCCCCAGGAGATGCTGCGGCTGGAGGAAGGAAGGGGTCATAGCATGCACGCGGCGCAGACCTCGCGGCTACCGGGCACTGTGGTAAGGGGAGACTAGGAGTGACTGGTTAGCCCCCAGGAGACGCTGCGGCTGGAGGGACGAGGAGGTATGAGCCTGCAAGCAGAGCGGACTTCTGCAGTGCTGCCCGCCAGCTAAAGTGTGTAAAGGAGCTGGGTGCACCTCACTGCGGGCGGCAACGCTGCAGCTAGCGGTGGGGTTGATGGGGCTGGAGATAACAGAGACAGTACGGAACCTGCACAGCGGCAGGTGCCCCACAAAACTGCAGCTAAGAAGCGTGGAGTGTGCCAGAAAGTGACGCTCCTCTGCGCCAGAGAGCCCTTGCTGAGTATGCATATGGGGGGTCAAGCACACAATGAGCCGGTGCCCGTCTATCTGTACGGCATACCCTCTCACACACCCCCATACCTCCCAACTGTCCTGATTTTCGCGGGACAGTCCCATTTATTTGGGTCTGTCCCGCTGTCCCACCCACGGGCTGCAGTGTCCTGCGGTGGGGGGGGGGCAGTTGGGAAGCTCCTGTACTCGCTGTAATGCTTAGCAGAGCAGCGGTGAATAGACACTGTGCGCATGCGCACAGCATATATTTAGTGGAGACAGGAGGAGAGGGGGCATCAGGGGGTACGGATTAAGGGGGGTCCGGCAACAGAGCCGGATTAAGTAGCTCTGTCCCAGCTCTGAAGCTCCCCCGTCCTGCCAGCAACAGCAGTAGCTCTGTCCCAGCTCTGAAGCTCCCCCGTCCTGCCAGCAACAGCAGCAGCATTGTGCTACAGTCAGCACATGCTGTTGCTTGTTGGCAGGTCTGTGGTGTTCTCCCTGCTTTCTTCTGCCTGTGCGGGTGTGTAGGGGGGAGCGACCACCCCCTCTGGATTTACCCCTAGCTGGGGGCCAAAATCCCAATTTAAAAAAAAAAAATCCCGGAATTTGCATAAGGGGGCGTGGTCACGTGGGCCGCGATTAGGTCACGCCCTGAACCCGCAGCAGGCACAGCAATGAGATAGGGCCCCCCTGTCTGAAGTGCCCTGGGCCCCCCAGACTCATAATCCGCCCCTGGGGGCATGCCAGCAGCTCACAGAGCGCTGGGCATGCCCCCTCACTGATGAAAACGGGGGCGTGGTTCACGATAGCGGGTCCTCCCGTGATGCCACGCCCCCTTTTCACCGCGCATGCGTACCTCCTTCTGCCTGAAGAAAGCTGGGAGGCAGAGGCGGATTGGCCATAGGGTCTACAGGGAAGATCCCCGGTGGGCCGACGCACCTGTGGGGCCTGTTTTGTTTGAGGACATGTGGTCCTATTTATAGACATAATGAATAAGATGCCAAACAGTTTGCATATATGAAAATTACTTTGCCACTTACAGTAGCCTGTGATTGCAGATGATCTATTGTATGCTCTGTCTGCCTGCTTGGCTGACATATAAGATTGAGTGAATAGTGATTGGGATACGGTTAGTGTAATAAGCAAGAAAATACTGTATATCTTTCTAAAGAATTATATAGTTTCCTAAATTCTAAAGGTGTATCATATAATGTGCTCATAACAGTTAATTTTATTTCCTTTTAACTTCCCCTTGATGCTGGACATCCCCACTATCTGGAAAGTCTTGGAGGGAGGGTGCTGCTGCCATGGCCCATGGCTAAACCTTACACCTCTGGTGCTGCCCATGTGGGGCCACTAGTACAAATTTTTCCAGGGCCGCTTTTTGTTCCCAATCCGCCCCTGCTGGGAGGTATGCACCCCTGTCTGCCTGAAGAAAGTTGGGAGGTATGCACCCCTTCTGCTCCTATAGATTTGCCCAGATCTGTGACTCATTTGACTAACCCCGCCCAGTGTTGTGACTCCGCCCAGCGTTAGCAAATGAGGCACAAAGTCACAGACCTGGGCTAATATAAAGGAGATGGTGGATTTATATGTTGTTCATAAGTTTGTGTAGACAGCAATGGTTACATAAAATACCTCAAAGCTCCAGTTAGTTTTGCCTTGTAAATTATTGCAATTTGGAAATACGGGCAGACTCACCGGAATTCTTGCACAGCCTACTCCTCACAGGCTATTACATAAGACCCCTAGTGTTTTTTGGAAAGTGTCCATACTTATACTTTACTTGAGCAAGAAATTCTGCAAGTTTCTCTGAGACTTCATCCTCACTGTGCAGCAGGTAAAGTGTTGTGATCTTTGTGTAATCATCAATGCATGTGAGAAAATATTTAATTTTGTCCTGGGGTCACATATTTCATTGGTCCACATACATCTCTGTGAATTAGGTCTAGAAGCTTCTTCGATCAGCTGTTACTGTTTTTTGTAAAACTTTTTCTTGTCCTTTTCCCTTTTAAACAGCTTTCAAATTCATCACTTGGCTGCAGGGAACAATCTTTGTACCATTTGCATGCTCTTCTTGTTCAAGCATTCTTATGGCTTCTGGATTTCTGTGCCCTAAACAATAGTGCCATATGTGAATACAGTTAATATGATACTGCTGAGTGGAATTAACTGCTTCATTACAAATGAACTGGTACAGTTGATTTATGACTTTTCCTTCTGTAATTGGGTGCCTATTATTTTCAATAAAGCATTATCACCTTTAAATTAGAGATGAGCGGGTTCGGTTTCTCTGAATCCGAACCCGCACGAACTTCATGTTTTTTTCACGGGTCCGAGCAGACTCGGATCCTCCCGCCTTGCTCGGTTAACCCGAGCGCGCCCGAACGTCATCATGACGCTGTCGGATTCTCGCGAGACTCGGATTCTATATAAGGAGCCGCGCGTCGCCGCCATTTTCACACGTGCATTGAGATTGATAGGGAGAGGACGTGGCTGGCGTCCTCTCCATTTAGATTAGGGTTGAGAGAGAGAGAGAGAGATTGACCTGAGGCTGTGATACTGTAGAAGAGAGTGCAGAGTTTAGTGACTGACGACCACAGTGACCACCAGACAGTGCAGTTGTTTGTTTTATTTAATATATCCGTTCTCTGCCTGAAAAAAACGATACACACAGTGACTCAGTCACATACCATATCTGTGTGCACTGCTCAGCCCAGTGTGCTGCATCAATGTATATATATATCTGACTGTGCTCAGCTCACACAGCTTATAATTGTGGGGGAGACTGGGGAGCACTGCAGTGCCAGTTATAGGTTATAGCAGGAGCCAGGAGTACATAATATTATATTAAAATTAAACAGTGCACACTTTTGCTGCAGGAGTGCCACTGCCAGTGTGACTAGTGACCAGTGACCTGACCACCAGTATATATAATATTAGTAGTATACTATCTCTTTATCAACCAGTCTATATTAGCAGCAGACACAGTACAGTGCGGTAGTTCACGGCTGTGGCTACCTCTGTGTCGGCACTCGGCAGCCCGTCCATAATTGTATATACCACCTAACCGTGGTTTTTTTTTCTTTCTTTATAGTCATACTAGTTACGAGTATACTATCTCTTTATCAACCAGTCTATATTAGCAGCAGACACAGTACAGTGCGGTAGTTCACGGCTGTGGCTACCTCTGTGTCGGCACTCGGCAGCCCGTCCATAATTGTATATACCACCTAACCGTGGTTTTTTTTTCTTTCTTTATACATACATACTAGTTACGAGTATACTATCTCTTTATCAACCAGTCTATATTAGCAGCAGACACAGTACAGTGCGGTAGTTCACGGCTGTGGCTACCTCTGTGTCGGCACTCGGCAGCCCGTCCATAATTGTATATACCACCTAACCGTGGTTTTTTTTTCTTTCTTTATACATACATACTAGTTACGAGTATACTATCTCTTTATCAACCAGTCTATATTAGCAGCAGACACAGTACAGTGCGGTAGTTCACGGCTGTGGCTACCTCTGTGTCGGCACTCGGCAGCCCGTCCATAATTGTATATACCACCTAACCGTGGTTTTTCTTTCTTTCTTTATACATACATACTAGTTACGAGTATACTATCTCTTTATCAACCAGTCTATATATTAGCAGCAGACACAGTACAGTGCGGTAGTTCACGGCTGTGGCTACCTCTGTGTCGGCACTCGGCAGCCCGTCCATAATTGTATATACCACCTAACCGTGGTTTTTTTTTCTTTCTTTATACATACATACTAGTTACGAGTATACTATCTCTTTATCAACCAGTCTATATATTAGCAGCAGACACAGTACAGTGCGGTAGTTCACGGCTGTGGCTACCTCTGTGTCGGCACTCGGCAGCCCGTCCATAATTGTATATACCACCTAACCGTGGTTTTTTTTTCTTTCTTTATACATACATACTAGTTACGAGTATACTATCTCTTTATCAACCAGTCTATATTAGCAGCAGACACAGTACAGTGCGGTAGTTCACGGCTGTGGCTACCTCTGTGTCGGCACTCGGCAGCCCGTCCATAATTGTATATACCACCTAACCGTGGTTTTTTTTTCTTTCTTTATACATACATACTAGTTACGAGTATACTATCTCTTTATCAACCAGTCTATATATTAGCAGCAGACACAGTACAGTGCGGTAGTTCACGGCTGTGGCTACCTCTGTGTCGGCACTCGGCAGCCCGTCCATAATTGTATATACCACCTAACCGTGGTTTTTTTTTCTTTCTTTATAGTCATACTAGTTACGAGTATACTATCTCTTTATCAACCAGTCTATATTAGCAGCAGACACAGTACAGTGCGGTAGTTCACGGCTGTGGCTACCTCTGTGTCGGCACTCGGCAGCCCGTCCATAATTGTATATACCACCTAACCGTGGTTTTTTTTTCTTTCTTTATACATACATACTAGTTACGAGTATACTATCTCTTTATCAACCAGTCTATATTAGCAGCAGACACAGTACAGTGCGGTAGTTCACGGCTGTGGCTACCTCTGTGTCGGCACTCGGCAGCCCGTCCATAATTGTATATACCACCTAACCGTGGTTTTTTTTTCTTTCTTTATACATACATACTAGTTACGAGTATACTATCTCTTTATCAACCAGTCTATATTAGCAGCAGACACAGTACAGTGCGGTAGTTCACGGCTGTGGCTACCTCTGTGTCGGCACTCGGCAGCCCGTCCATAATTGTATATACCACCTAACCGTGGTTTTTCTTTCTTTCTTTATACATACATACTAGTTACGAGTATACTATCTCTTTATCAACCAGTCTATATATTAGCAGCAGACACAGTACAGTGCGGTAGTTCACGGCTGTGGCTACCTCTGTGTCGGCACTCGGCAGCCCGTCCATAATTGTATATACCACCTAACCGTGGTTTTTTTTTCTTTCTTTATACATACATACTAGTTACGAGTATACTATCTCTTTATCAACCAGTCTATATATTAGCAGCAGACACAGTACAGTGCGGTAGTTCACGGCTGTGGCTACCTCTGTGTCGGCACTCGGCAGCCCGTCCATAATTGTATATACCACCTAACCGTGGTTTTTTTTTCTTTCTTTATACATACATACTAGTTACGAGTATACTATCTCTTTATCAACCAGTCTATATATTAGCAGCAGACACAGTACAGTGCGGTAGTTCACGGCTGTGGCTACCTCTGTGTCGGCACTCGGCAGCCCGTCCATAATTGTATATACCACCTAACCGTGGTTTTTCTTTCTTTCTTTATACATACATACTAGTTACGAGTATACTATCTCTTTATCAACCAGTCTATATTAGCAGCAGACACAGTACAGTACGGTAGTTCACGGCTGTGGCTACCTCTGTGTCTGCACTCGGCAGGCAGTCCATAATTGTATACTAGTATCCATCTCCATTGTTTACCTGAGGTGCCTTTTAGTTGTGCCTATTAAAATATGGAGAACAAAAATGTTGAGGTTCCAAAATTAGGGAAAGATCAAGATCCACTTCCACCTCGTGCTGAAGCTGCTGCCACTAGTCATGGCCGAGACGATGAAATGCCAGCAACGTCGTCTGCCAAGGCCGATGCCCAATGTCATAGTACAGAGCATGTCAAATCCAAAACACCAAATATCAGAAAAAAAAGGACTCCAAAACCTAAAATAAAATTGTCGGAGGAGAAGCGTAAACTTGCCAATATGCCATTTACCACACGGAGTGGCAAGGAACGGCTGAGGCCCTGGCCTATGTTCATGGCTAGTGGTTCAGCTTCACATGAGGATGGAAGCACTCAGCCTCTCGCTAGAAAAATGAAAAGACTCAAGCTGGCAAAAGCAGCACAGCAAAGAACTGTGCATTCTTCGAAATCCCAAATCCACAAGGAGAGTCCAATTGTGTCGGTTGCGATGCCTGACCTTCCCAACACTGGACGTGAAGAGCATGCGCCTTCCACCATTTGCACGCCCCCTGCAAGTGCTGGAAGGAGCACCCGCAGTCCAGTTCCTGATAGTCAGATTGAAGATGTCAGTGTTGAAGTACACCAGGATGAGGAGGATATGGGTGTTGCTGGCGCTGGGGAGGAAATTGACCAGGAGGATTCTGATGGTGAGGTGGTTTGTTTAAGTCAGGCACCCGGGGAGACACCTGTTGTCCGTGGGAGGAATATGGCCGTTGACATGCCAGGTGAAAATACCAAAAAAATCAGCTCTTCGGTGTGGAGGTATTTCACCAGAAATGCGGACAACAGGTGTCAAGCCGTGTGTTCCCTTTGTCAAGCTGTAATAAGTAGGGGTAAGGACGTTAACCACCTCGGAACATCCTCCCTTATACGTCACCTGCAGCGCATTCATAATAAGTCAGTGACAAGTTCAAAAACTTTGGGTGACAGCGGAAGCAGTCCACTGACCAGTAAATCCCTTCCTCTTGTAACCAAGCTCACGCAAACCACCCCACCAACTCCCTCAGTGTCAATTTCCTCCTTCCCCAGGAATGCCAATAGTCCTGCAGGCCATGTCACTGGCAATTCTGACGAGTCCTCTCCTGCCTGGGATTCCTCCGATGCATCCTTGCGTGTAACGCCTACTGCTGCTGGCGCTGCTGTTGTTGCCGCTGGGAGTCGATGGTCATCCCAGAGGGGAAGTCGTAAGCCCACTTGTACTACTTCCAGTAAGCAATTGACTGTTCAACAGTCCTTTGCGAGGAAGATGAAATATCACAGCAGTCATCCTACTGCAAAGCGGATAACTGAGGCCTTGACAACTATGTTGGTGTTAGACGTGCGTCCGGTATCCGCCGTTAGTTCACAGGGAACTAGACAATTTATTGAGGCAGTGTGCCCCCGTTACCAAATACCATCTAGGTTCCACTTCTCTAGGCAGGCGATACCGAGAATGTACACGGACGTCAGAAAAAGACTCACCAGTGTCCTAAAAAATGCAGTTGTACCCAATGTCCACTTAACCACGGACATGTGGACAAGTGGAGCAGGGCAGGGTCAGGACTATATGACTGTGACAGCCCACTGGGTAGATGTATGGACTCCCGCCGCAAGAACAGCAGCGGCGGCACCAGTAGCAGCATCTCGCAAACGCCAACTCTTTCCTAGGCAGGCTACGCTTTGTATCACCGCTTTCCAGAATACGCACACAGCTGAAAACCTCTTACGGCAACTGAGGAAGATCATCGCGGAATGGCTTACCCCAATTGGACTCTCCTGTGGATTTGTGGCATCGGACAACGCCAGCAATATTGTGTGTGCATTAAATATGGGCAAATTCCAGCACGTCCCATGTTTTGCACATACCTTGAATTTGGTGGTGCAGAATTTTTTTAAAAACGACAGGGGCGTGCAAGAGATGCTGTCGGTGGCCAGAAGAATTGCGGGACACTTTCGGCGTACAGGCACCACGTACAGAAGACTGGAGCACCACCAAAAACTACTGAACCTGCCCTGCCATCATCTGAAGCAAGAAGTGGTAACGAGGTGGAATTCAACCCTCTATATGCTTCAGAGGTTGGAGGAGCAGCAAAAGGCCATTCAAGCCTATACAATTGAGCACGATATAGTAGGTGGAATGCACCTGTCTCAAGCGCAGTGGAGAATGATTTCAACGTTGTGCAAGGTTCTGATGCCCTTTGAACTTGCCACACGTGAAGTCAGTTCAGACACTGCCAGCCTGAGTCAGGTCATTCCCCTCATCAGGCTTTTGCAGAAGAAGCTGGAGACATTGAAGGAGGAGCTAACACGGAGCGATTCCGCTAGGCATGTGGGACTTGTGGATGGAGCCCTTAATTCGCTTAACAAGGATTCACGGGTGGTCAATCTGTTGAAATCAGAGCACTACATTTTGGCCACCGTGCTCGATCCTAGATTTAAAGCCTACCTTGGATCTCTCTTTCCGGCAGACACAAGTCTGCTGGGGTTGAAAGACCTGCTGGTGACAAAATTGTCAAGTCAAGCGGAACGCGACCTGTCAACATCTCCTCCTTCACATTCTCCCGCAACTGGGGGTGCGAGGAAAAGGCTCAGAATTCCGAGCCCACCCGCTGGCGGTGATGCAGGGCAGTCTGGAGCGACTGCTGATGCTGACATCTGGTCCGGACTGAAGGACCTGACAACGATTACGGACATGTCGTCTACTGTCACTGCATATGATTCTCTCAACATTGATAGAATGGTGGAGGATTATATGAGTGACCGCATCCAAGTAGGCACGTCACACAGTCCGTACTTATACTGGCAGGAAAAAGAGGCAATTTGGAGGCCCTTGCACAAACTGGCTTTATTCTACCTAAGTTGCCCTCCCACAAGTGTGTACTCCGAAAGAGTGTTTAGTGCCGCCGCTCACCTTGTCAGCAATCGGCGTACGAGGTTACATCCAGAAAATGTGGAGAAGATGATGTTCATTAAAATGAATTATAATCAATTCCTCCGCGGAGACATTGACCAGCAGCAATTGCCTCCACAAAGTACACAGGGAGCTGAGATGGTGGATTCCAGTGGGGACGAATTGATAATCTGTGAGGAGGGGGATGTACACGGTGATATATCGGAGGGTGATGATGAGGTGGACATCTTGCCTCTGTAGAGCCAGTTTGTGCAAGGAGAGATTAATTGCTTCTTTTTTGGGGGGGTCCAAACCAACCCGTCATATCAGTCACAGTCGTGTGGCAGACCCTGTCACTGAAATGATGGGTTGGTTAAAGTGTGCATGTCCTGTTTTGTTTATACAACATAAGGGTGGGTGGGAGGGCCCAAGGACAATTCCATCTTGCACCTCTTTTTTCTTTTCTTTTTCTTTGCATCATGTGCTGATTGGGGAGGGTTTTTTGGAAGGGACATCCTGCGTGACACTGCAGTGCCACTCCTAAATGGGCCCGGTGTTTGTGTCGGCCACTAGGGTCGCTAATCTTACTCACACAGTCAGCTACCTCATTGCGCCTCTTTTTTTCTTTGCGTCATGTGCTGTTTGGGGAGGGTTTTTTGGAAGGGACATCCTGCGTGACACTGCAGTGCCACTCCTAGATGGGCCCGGTGTTTGTGTCGGCCACTAGGGTCGCTAATCTTACTCACACAGCTATCTCATTGCGCCTCTTTTTTTCTTTGCGTCATGTGCTGTTTGGGGAGGGTTTTTTGGAAGGGACATCCTGCGTGACACTGCAGTGCCACTCCTAGATGGGCCCGGTGTTTGTGTCGGCCACTAGGGTCGCTAATCTTACTCACACAGCTACCTCATTGCGCCTCTTTTTTTCTTTGCGTCATGTGCTGTTTGGGGAGGGTTTTTTGGAAGGGCCATCCTGCGTGACACTGCAGTGCCACTCCTAGATGGGCCCGGTATTTGTGTCGGCCACTAGGGTCGCTAATCTTACTCACACAGCTACCTCATTGCGCCTCTTTTTTTCTTTGCGTCATGTGCTGTTTGGGGAGGGTTTTTTGGAAGGGACATCCTGCGTGACACTGCAGTGCCACTCCTAGATGGGCCCGGTGTTTGTGTCGGCCACTAGGGTCGCTTATCTTACTCACACAGCGACCTCGGTGCAAATTTTAGGACTAAAAATAATATTGTGAGGTGTGAGGTATTCAGAATAGACTGAAAATGAGTGTAAATTATGGTTTTTGAGGTTAATAATACTTTGGGATCAAAATGACCCCCAAATTCTATGATTTAAGCTGTTTTTTAGTGTTTTTTGAAAAAAACACCCGAATCCAAAACACACCCGAATCCGACAAAAAAAATTCGGTGAGGTTTTGCCAAAACGCGTTCGAACCCAAAACACGGCCGCGGAACCGAACCCAAAACCAAAACACAAAACCCGAAAAATTTCAGGCGCTCATTAAATATCACGGCATATTCCTTCTGAGACCATATAATGACTATTAGCTGTGGCTATTCTTTATTAAATATGTAAGTAAAGAAATAATTATAATTTGTCATATTACTTGAAGCTTAATACACCATGTATGACTGTTCCTGTGTTTATATGAAAGCATATTCAGGATTAAAAGTATTTTGCTGTTACTTTATAGTTCACTTTGCAATTTGGTTTGTATCTTATTTCTTTACACGATTCATCCCAGTTTTTGAGACTTCAACCTGCCTTTAAGTGGTCAGATTTCTTGCACATAAAACATTCACGTGTTTCTGGTCTCTGATTGGTGCTTTAAATTATACAGTCCTGAACTCTCAATGCTTATTTGTACTTTTATTAGCTTATTTGCACTCTTGCAGCTGAATTCATCCACAAGTTTCCATTTAACATACTCTAATGTCAGTTCATCATCAGGTCTGGCATCAAGTGCTGTTACAAGTGTCTCATAGATCTTTGGGAGACCACTAAGTAGCAGGGCTTCTACTGTATATGAAACTTTTATTTCTTCTACTATGCAGCCCAAAGGTTCTAACATTTCTAAGGTACATTTTATGCAATCTTACATGTGCTGATCATCCAAATGTTTAGTGTGGTACAACTTTCTTATTAAATACAGCTTATTGCTTAAATTAGCTCTCTCATGTTCTTTCTACAGCACATCTCACATTTTTTTGTAAGCCATTGGCAGTGGCAGCAGGCATTGGCTCAGGGGCAGTAGCAGGCATTGGCTCGGAGGCGGTAGGGGTCATCGGCAGGATTCGGCGGACATTATGGCTGCAGTGCCTCACCAGCCACTGACCTCACCACACGCCACTGCCTCATAAACATATTTCCAATGTCATACCATTGTATGGTTTTGTATTGCATCCACTTAATTTGTACTGGATTCCCCTTAATATCAGATTAGCAAACCTATCAGGAGAACACACACATCATTTTAGACATAGCACAGAAACATAATAGTGCTGATGCTGAGTCTGTTTAGCATTAAATAAGCATTAAATGTGCAGTTTCATTAATCTGATAATCACCTGTAACAGAAAGGTTGGTTCTAAATCGGAGTGGGAGAAGGGACCTTCTGACGTTACTAGCTGAGGAGACACGTCACCAGGGGAAGGAGCTACGGCCGAACAGGGTACCCGAAAAGTACCCTCGTGGGCTCGCTTTGCTCGCCACGCTTCGGGCTCGGTGGCTCGCTACGCTCCACTTCGCTTGCCACCTGATTACTAAAGGTAATAGTTGGTGGCGTGGATAGTAGAGGAACTATCCTGCTGGCCTAGCTCCTCCCCCTTGTGTTGTGGCTCCTCCCCCTGATGTAAAAGGTCCCTTAGGCCACTTGAATCTAGCATCAACCGTAACAGAAAAGGTGGGAGAGGGGAAGGAATGATCATTCTATAGTAGGCCAAGAAAAAGTGTCACTGACCTGGGTTAGGGATGTTGTGGACTCGGGGGTCCTTCCGATGGTCGGGAAAAGGAACCACAGGTGGGTCGGAGCAGGGATGGTCGGATATAGGATTTCCTCATACAAGACTCTGATAGTTAGGTTTGGTGAAAGAATGCTGAGGAACTTTATTAAGGGAAGGGAGCAGTACAGCGGCACATGAAAGAAAGTGAACTTGTGGGCAATGTCAAAAAGTTACTGGAGAATTTGTGAGCAATGTTCAACTGATGAATGAAGAACTTGTGAGCGATGAGGAAAGACACTGAAGAATTTGTGAGCAATGTTTAAAGACACTGATGAATGAAAAACTTGTGAGCGATGATGAAAGACACTGAAGAATTTGTGAGCGATGTTTAAAGACACTGATGAATGAAGAACTTGTGAGCGATGATGAAAGACACTGAAGAATTTGTGAGCGATGTTTAAAGACACTGATGAACGAAGAACTTGTGAGCGATGATGAAAGACACTGAAGAATTTGTGAGCGATGTTTAAGGACACTGATGAATGAAGAACTTGTGAGTGATGGTGAATGACACTGAAGAATTGGTGAGCGATGTTTAAGGACACTGATGAATGAGGAGCTTGTGAGCGATGGTGAATGACACTGAAGAATTGGTGAGCGATATTTAAGAACACTGATGAATGAGGAACTTGTGAGCGAAGGTAAATGACACTGAACGCTGGAAACACTAAAGTTGGTTCGGCCCGCAGGCCTGCTGAATCCATGGAGCGCTGGCAACTGCACTGCAGAGGAACACACTAGTTGCTCGGATCACTGGAGACTGTGCTGCAGGAAGGCACCCTGAATGCTAGATGCACTGGGAAACACACTGCGTACGGGAGCTCTGGCATCCACTTCAGAAAAGAGACGATACTCAGGCGCCGAGGCTCTGCCCGGCGTCCGGTTTTGAATCTCCCGCCTCTACTGGATTGGTGAAGCGAGTTCGTGACACCACCTGCTCCTCGCCCACGTGACGCCGGCTGTCATGGCGGCGCCCACGCTCCGGGGAACCGCCGGGAGCCGCGCCAGCCAGACGCCGGGACCTGAGGACCACCGGAGGCGAGGACCGCCAAACGGACCAGCAGCCACGCAGGGGTAAGCGCGGCGGCCGCTGCCTTTGGCGTGTGACAGTACCCCCTCCTCCAGGAGTGGCCCCTGGACACTTCCCGGGCTTTGTTGGATGTCTGGAATGGAAGATCCGCACCAGTTGGGGGGCCGTAACTTCAGTAGCTTTGACCCAGCTCCTCTCCTCAGGGCCATAACCCTTCCATTCTACCAAGTACTGCAGATTTTTGCGAAGATAACGAGAGTCAAGAATAACTTTAATTTCAAATTCCGTTCCGGCTTCAGTCTCTACAGAAGTTGGCCTAGGTGACACTGAATGGAACCGATTTAAAATAAGGGGACGAAGGAGAGAAACATGGAAGGAATTTGGTACCCGAAAGTGGGAAGGCAAACCCAATTTGCAGACAACCGGGTTTAGAACTTGCAACACGGGATAAGGACCAATGAACCTCGGGGCAAACTTCATAGCGGGCACTCTTAAACGGAGATTGCGGGTAGAGAGCCATACTCTATCACCAACTTTGTATTGGGGAGCTGCCCGTCGCTTCCTATCCGCAAAGAATTTGTAGCGGACGGAGATTTTCTTGAGGTTAACATGAACCCTACTCCAGATTTGACTGAAGTGCCAAAGAGTAGAAGCTGCAGCAGGAACATCTTCTGGAGGACAGACGGGTAATTTTGGAACTTGAGGATGGAATCCATAATTAATGAAGAATGGGGACTCACCAGTGGAAGAGTGATACAAATGATTATGGGCATCGGCCCAGGGCAACAGTTCCACCCAATCATCTTGCGAAGGAGAGAGATAAGCTCGGAGAAAAGTCTCTAAATCTTGATTGACGCGTTCAGTTTGCCCATTGGTCTGAGAATGGTAGGCAGATGAAAACTTAAGTTTTATTTGTAAGGCCTAACAGAGAGCCCTCCAGAATCTTGCAGTGAACTGCACCCCCCGATCAGAGACTATTTCCTGAGGTAACCCATGCAGGCGGAAGTGTTCACGGATAAATAATAAAGCCAATTTGGGAGCTGACGGTAACCCGGTCAAAGGAACAAAATGTGCCATTTTAGAAAAGCGGTCAATAATCACCCAGACGGTATTGTGACCCTTGGAGAGGGGCAGTTCGGTGACAAAGTCCATAGAGATATGGGTCCAAGGCCTCTTAGGAATGGACAGTGGATGAAGCAACCCTGCAGGAGGCAGACGAAGAATTTTGTGCTGAGCACATTGAGGACATGAGTTGACATAATCTTGTATGTCCTTCTTCATAGTGTCCCACCAGTATGACCTTCGTAGAAACTCCCACATTTTTTGAACTCCAGGATGACCGGAAAACTTGGAGGTATGAGACCACTGCAACAACTTCGGTCGAAATTCAGCTGGTACAGACATTCTCCCAGGAGGAGGACCCAAAGCGGTGGGAGCTGCCGAAATAGAAACTGGACTGAGAATCAAAGCCTTTCCAACGGAATTCTCCTCATCTGAAGCCGTCAAGGAACGAGATAAAGCATCAGCTTTGGTGTTAAGCGTCCCGGACCGGTACTTAATGACAAACGAGAATCGAGTGAAGAAGAGCGCCAATCTAGCTTGACAGGTATTAAAGCACTGGGCGGTCTTGAGATACAGCAAGTTCTTGTGATCGGTATAAATCGTAATTAGGTGTTTAGCACCTTCCAATAGATATCTCCATTCTTCCAGGGCAGATTTTATTGCCAAGAGTTCCTGGTCTCCGATGGTGTAGTTTCGTTCAGCAGGAGAGAACTTGTGAGAATGGAAACCACACGGATGT
This sequence comes from Pseudophryne corroboree, assembly GCF_028390025.1. NCBI lineage: Eukaryota > Metazoa > Chordata > Amphibia > Anura > Myobatrachidae > Pseudophryne > Pseudophryne corroboree. Next base: position 447,949,407 of record NC_086447.1, read on the forward strand.
GACTTCCCTTCAGAGGAGTACTGTGAAAGCACGGCACCGATGCCGACCGAGGAAGCATCGACCTCCAAGAAGAATGGTTTTGAAAAATTCGGTTGCTGGAGTACCGGAGCGGACATAAAGGCTGCTTTCAACTGGGCGAACGCTGCTACAGCTTCAGAAGACCAGTGACTTGGGTCCGACCCCTTTTTGGTTAGAGCAGTAATAGGTGCCACAATGGTAGAGAATCCCTTTATGAATTTCCGGTAGTAATTCGCAAAACCCAGAAATCTTTGTACCGCTTTCAAAGAAAGAGGCTTAGTCCAGTCCCGAATAGCCGTGAGTTTTTCCGGATCCATGCGAAGCTCCGTACCTGAGATGACGTAACCAAGAAATGGAATTGAAGGAACCTCAAAGGTACATTTGGAGATCTTACCATAGAGATGATTCCTTCGTAGACGAAGAAGTACCTCCTTGACCTGAATTCTATGCTCCGTGAGATTCTTAGAAAATATCAGAATGTCATCCAAGTATACCACTATACTTAGGTATAACATATCCCGGAAGATTTCATTCACAAAACCTTGGAAGACGGCAGGGGCATTACTGAGCCCAAATGGCATTACCAGATATTCGTAATGCCCGTCCCTGGTATTGAAGGCCGTCTTCCATTCGTCCCCCTGTCGAATACGAATCAAATTATAAGCTCCCCTTAAGTCGAGCTTCGTGAAGACATGGGCTCCGCGAACCCTATCAAATAGTTCCGTGATGAGCGGCAAAGGATATTTGTTCTTAATGGTGATCTCATTTAAGCCGCGGTAGTCAATGCATGGTCTCAGCCCTCCGTCCTTCTTCTTCACAAAAAAGAAGCCTGCTTCCGCCGGGGAAGTAGAGGGGCGAATGAATCCTTTCTGCAGATTAGACTTGATATAGTCCGACATGGCTTGGGTCTCGGGCAATGACAAAGGGTAAATGCGCCCCCGGGGTGGCATCTTCCCTGGGATGAGCTCAATAGGACAGTCCCAGGGTCTATGGGGTGGTAACTGATCGGCCGCCTGTTCCGAAAACACATCTGCGAACTCCCGATAGACCTCCGGAATGAGCTCCTCCTCCGACTTGGAAGATACACGGAGCGGGTAGACAGGAGTGAGACAATTAGAATGACAGAATGAACTCCAAGATACTACTTGTGACGACTTCCAGTCGACGTGAGGGTTGTGTACTTTAAGCCAAGGAAGACCAAGAACCAGATCGTGAGGCATCTCCCAAATCACTAGGAACTCCAGATGTTCTTGATGTAGAGCTCCAACCTGCAGTTTGATTGGCACTGTGTGACTTGAAATAAGACCATTAGAAATTTGGGTACCATTGATGGCAGTCAGCGTAATAGGTCGTTCAACGGATTGTAACTGTAAACCCAGTTTTTGGACGCAAGAAAGAGAAACAAAATTCCCTGCAGCCCCGGAGTCCAGCAGGTCCTTAACAGGTTTGGCTATAGACCCAGAAAACAGAGACACGGAGAGTGAACAGTCCACTGTCGGAGAAGGTTTAGATGTAACCCCTAACTCGACTCCTCCGGAACAAGCTAGGACTGCCCGTTTCCCGGACGGGACTTACAAAACTTGAGAAAGTGATCCGCAGCTCCACAGTAGAGGCAGAGTCTACCCTCACGACGGCGCTGTCGTTCTTCCGGGGACAGCCGAGAACGATTAATTTGCATAGGTTCGTCTGGACTTGGGGTGATTGTTTGCTTAGTCAGGAGAGACCGGAATCTGGATCGTTCTGTCCGACTACGTTCACCACCTCGTTCCTGCATACGAAGATCCACCTTTAAACAGAGTGAGATCAACTCTTCTAAGGAATCTGGCAAGTCCCTAGTGATCAGTTCGTCCTTTAGTCCGTCAGAGAGCCCATTCCAGAAAGCAGCCCGGAGAGCATCATTATTCCAGCGCAGTTCCGAGGCTATGGTTTGGAAATGAATCACATACTGTCCCACTGAACGGGATCCTTGTCGGACTCGGAGCAAATCCGAGGAAGCAGCGGTCGTTCTGCTGGGCTCATCGAAGATCCTACGGAATGACGTGATGAAATTGGTGTAACTGGAAACCAACGGGTCAGAACGCTCCCATAATGGAGACACCCAATCCAAAGCTGAACCTTCAAGCAAGGAAATAATGTACGCCACCTTGGACCGATCTGTGGGGAAGTTGTATGAGAGAAGTTCAAAATGTACCTCGCATTGGTTGAGAAAGCCACGGCAATTCTTTGGATTCCCATTATAGCGAGAAGGAGTGGGAAGCTGAAGGCGTGACCTGGCTCCAGACAGGGACTGAACATTACTAGGGACAACCACAGGAGCGGGTACTGGAGCTGGAGCCGGAACTACTGAAGCCAGAGAAGCCTGAATTTGATCCAGCCGACCAGATAACTCCTGGAGATACTGCATCACTTGGCTTTGTGCCGTCTCCTGACTTTGACCTCGGGAAACCAGATCCTGGATGGCGCTTGCCCCTGGGTTCCGAACCCCCGGGTCCAGGTGTCCTGAGAATACTGTCACTGACCTGGGTTGGGGATGTTGTGGACTCGGGGGTCCTTCCGATGGTCGGGAAAAGGAACCACAGGTGGGTCGGAGCAGGGATGGTCAGATATAGGATTTCCTCATACAAGACTCTGATAGTTAGGTTTGGTGAAAGAATGCTGAGGAACTTTATTAAGGGAAGGGAGCAGTACAGCGGCACATGAAAGAAAGTGAACTTGTGGGCAATGTCAAAAAGTTACTGGAGAATTCGTGAGCAATGTTCAACTGATGAATGAAGAACTTGTGAGCGATGATGAAAGACACTGAAGAATTTGTGAGCAATGTTTAAAGACACTGATGAATGAAGAACTTGTGAGCGATGATGAAAGACACTGAAGAATTTGTGAGCGATGTTTAAAGACACTGATGAATGAAGAACTTGTGAGCGAAGATGAAAGACACTGAAGAATTTGTGAGCGATGTTTAAGGACACTGATGAATGAAGAACTTGTGAGTGATGGTGAATGACACTGAAGAATTGGTGAGCGATGTTTAAGGACACTGATGAATGAGGAGCTTGTGAGCGATGGTGAATGACACTGAAGAATTGGTGAGCGATGTTTAAGGACACTGACGAATGAGGAACTTGTGAGCGATGGTAGATGACACTGAAGAATTGGTGAGCGATGTTTAAGAACACTGATGAATGAGGAACTTGTGAGCGAAGGTAAATGACACTGAACGCTGGAAACACTAAAGTTGGTTCGGCCCGCAGGCCTGCTGAATCCAGGGAGCGCTGGCAACTGCACTGCAGAGGAACACACTAGTTGCTCGGATCACTGGAGACTGTGCTGCAGGAAGGCACCCTGAATGTTAGATGCACTGGAGTATAGCTGCTGGGAAACACACTGCGTACGAGAGCTCTGGCATCCACTTCAGAAAAGAGACGATACTCAGGCGCCGAGGCTCTGCCCGGCGTCCGGTTTTGAATCTCCCGCCTCTATTGGATTGGTGAAGCGAGTTTGTGACATCACCTGCTCCCCGCCCACGTGACGCCGGCTGTCATGGCGGCGCCCACGCTCCAGGGAACCGCCGGGAGCCGCGCCAGCCAGACGCCGGGACTCGAGGACCGCCGTAGGCGAGGAACGCCAAACGGACCAGCAGCCACGCAGGGGTAAGCGCGGCGGCCGCTGCCCCTGGCGTGTGACAAAAAGTGTGCCACGTAAGGGCATATTTGCATAATTGTGAACCGATACATGGGAAGACACGTGCTTTGACTAATTAGAGCATTCCAATGCATTTCCATGGCAGTGACCCGCAGTGAACTGTTATTTGCAACGTGACCTTGATAGTTACTGCTCCATCTGTTTGTTTTTTGCCAAGATTCCAGCATGCCTGCATGAAGCTAAGAGGAACTTTATATATGGATCGGAGCAATAAAGCGGTGAATAACAGAAAATATTTTGCTTTGGTGAATGAGAATGTGTTCGTGGTTTTTTTAATTCAATTATTATTAATATATTCAGTGTAGTGATACATGCAGCAGTTTTAAACTGTGTCAATTTTGCAGCGGGATTGCAGTAGGACTGGGAGTTAAGGGCCCTACACACTGGCAGATAACACTGCACGATATGAACGTTCTCGTTCATTAATTAATGAAACTCGTTCATATCATGCAGTATGTAGGCACCAACAATGAATGATGCGCGGCCCTGCGCTCGTTCATCGTTGGTGCCCCGTCGCTTATACATGCAGGCAAGTATGGACAATCTCGTCCATATTAGCATGCATTGCTATGGCACTGGGTGACACTCCCCCCGTCACATCCCCCCGCCGCCGGGTCGCCCATCGGCCATTTCCGCAATCGGGCAGCTCGGCGGCGGATCGCCGAGTCTGTAGGGGGCATTAGAAAATCAATATGGCCATTCATAAATGCAGCGGCCTCTAATTAGAGCCTTTCATCAATCCAAGGAGTATTCCATTGGTTGCTAAATCCCAGAAAACATGCTACTTAATATTCATGTATTTCCTAATTTAATGACTGATAAACTGTAAAAAAAAAATATATATATATATATATATATATATTTTAATTCCATTTAAACAAGGGCTCTTCCTGGCACTCTCGTGCTGTGTGTGCAAAGGTAATATAAAACAATATGCCGCCTTAATAGTCATAGTATAGCTATAAGGGATAATAAAGTACTATTCCATTGCATCAGACACATAAACATGCCTCATTCATCACTTTAATAGAGAAAAATTTACATGGTAGGCCAGCAAGAATAATGTAATAAATCATAAGCCTTAATGTGAGCTGTTCAATAGGAGCCCTGCAACATGATGATTGATGAATGAATGAATGAATGAATGAATGAATGAATGAATGAATGAATGAATGAATGAACGAACGAGAAACCTCAATAGTTGCTAAGCCAATCATAAACATTTTCCGCTATTCAGTTTTTAGTTTTTAGTAAGCATTCTATTGCATGGAGTGGTTGCATGGGTATCCAGACTCCAGGTCGACACCAAAAAGGTCGACACACCTTATGTCGACACCAATTGGGTGATGCACCTAGGGTCGACACCTGCAATAGGTCGACATGGACAAAAGGTCGACATGAACAAGGTCAACATGGAAAAAGGTGGACGTGAGTTTTTTTAAATTATTAAATTTTTTTGAACTTTTTCATACTTTACGATCCACATAGACTACAATTGGGAATGGTAACCTGTGCCGAGCGCAGTGGTAGCGGAGCGAGGTCACCTTGCCCGAAGCATGGTGAGCAAAGCGAGCCCTGCAAGGGGACACGGTGCACTAATTGGGGTTCCGGTCACTCTACAAAGAAAACGACACCAAAAAAACATTAAAAACTCATGTTGACCTTTTTCCATGTTGATCTTGTTCACTTTGACCTTTTGTCCACGTCGACCTATTTCAGGTGTCAACCTAAGGTGTGTCGACCTTTTTTTTATATCGACCTGGAGTCCCATACCCGTTGCATGGGCCTTCCCTGACACAGTGTTGCCTCTTTTAAACATACACCTGCTGCTGATGGAAGGTAATTTTCCAGAAGCCAATGAGCTCAAGAGGCATCGGCCAGCCCTTCTGCTCCGTTTCATGCACCCCAGCATCATCCCCCACGTATGTTATAGTGACAATCTTCCTGCAGCCTGACCTCTTCTCTCTTAAGTTATTATTTTACTAGTTGCTTTTGTTACCATTGACTATTACAAAGATACAATGTCTAATACAAGCTAAAACTGAGATATATATTTAGGTTAAAAATATTTATCTCTATCATACAGTATGTCTGTCCGTTTATAAGACAATGTAATAAACCTGAGTGTGCCATTCACTTAAAAGTCTTAAATCCATAAAATCATCATCCAGTAAGCTCCTCCTGTGTTTGATGCTTTAGCTGTAATCCCTCATTGGAGAAAAATGTCTTATATACTTCTCCTAATTGGCATTACTGTTTTAACTTCATTATTTGCAATAAAACATGTATTTGTTTATGAATGCAGAGCCAATCTTCATTACAGATGATTAGGGCTTATATATTATTGTTCTTAGCATTCTAAGTGGGGATAGTATCACAGACCAGTCTGTTAAACCGCCAATTTTCTTGGGGGAAGAGTGGGTGGCCGTCAATTTCAAAGCATCCACATTTATTTAGAGTGTAATTACATAAAAACTGTCACCAAAACAGTTTTACAAAGCACCATATTAGAAATTGACATTTCCAGTGAAGTTTTAAAAAATGAGGGTCCCCATAACCAGGATATATCTCTGTGCCCCCTCCAAACCAGAAATATGGAGCTGTCGCCTGTGCAGAAGATACGAAAGTGTGCCCAAATCTTTACTCTCTTCTGTGCAGGAAACAGTGCTATATTTGTGATGCTTTGTATGGAGGCAGTCACGGCACAGCTTTGGAAATGCGGGTCCTGTGTCTGAGAAAAATATAGAAAAGTCACAGAAACTGATGCCAGAGTCGTTGCTATGTTCTGCAGAGATGCAAGTGCCATATTTTTGCAGAGAGCTGTACACATGGCACCTAAAGCTACACTTAAATATCTTGCTCTGGTTGGCTTTGTGCTCCCTTGACTCAGGAGTCCATGGTATATACACTGCACACCTGAATCCATTATCAATATGCCACTGGCTAATCCATTTTTTATGTGAAAAATACAAAGAGAGCTACATTCACATTTGCAGTACAAAAAAAAAAGAGTCAATTACTATAGAAACAAGGTGTTTGCAAAATGCCAGATAGCGCAAACTGTGTTAGCTTTGAACTATCTTGCATCCTGATAGGGAAAATGAAAAGTAGGCCTTTTGTGGGGTATATGGTCACTGGTCAGTAGATCTACAGTATCTAGACCAGTGTTTCCCAACCTCGGTCCTCAAGGCACACTAACAGTCCTGGTTTTAGTGATATCCAGGCTTGAACACAGGTGACTTAATGAGTACCTCAGTTATTTTGATTTAACCATCTGTGCTGAAGCCTGGATATCACTAAATCCTGTACCATTGGTGTGCCTTGAGGACCGCGGTTGGGAATGCCTTATCTAGACAATCAATAGGATGACACCATATGGTTGACATACATTAGGTTGACATGGTCATTAGGTCAACCTATGAAAAGTCGACAATGCTTATGGTTGACAGGTACAAAAGGTCAACAGGTTCATGGTCGACATTAATTATTTAATTTAGTTTTTTTCACTTTTCTCAAATTTTTCATACATTACAATCCATGTGGACTACAACTGGAAATAGTAACCTGGGCCAACTTCAGCAGTAGCAGAGCAGAGTACGCTAATTTGGGGTCCACATGCTGAGATGGCGAAAACACAAAAAACAAACAAAAATGTTTTGTTGACCTTTTCATGTGTCAGCCATGTTCCAAGTTGACTTTTTCATGTGTCCACAATATGGTGTCGACCTAATGATTGTAGACCTTCTTACTGTAGATCTATTGATACGTAACCCTTTTGGGGTGAATCGCTGTACTAAAGGATGTCCAGCCAATTTTAAAGTAGTGTTGGGCCCCTCTAGGTAGCCCTGGCTAGTGGGTACTAGGGTAATAAAATATAGATCTCAATATCATAATCCTTAATAGTGCTGACATATCTTTAATAATTCTTAATAGCGCTTCATATATTAATTATGTTGTCAGCAGTATTATTATTAAAATGATTGCCTCCTAATTTTCTGTAGCATAGTGGTATTTATAGTATTTATCCTCTGTAATCCATTGGGACAAAATAAAAACAGGCCAAAATTCTGTGATTTTACTGTTTTTATGATTATTCTAAAAATAAATAAAAAATACAGTACCAAAACCAAATCCCAAGACGGTGACAGGCACACAACCATAGAAAAAAATGTTGAAATGTGAAGAAATGATAAGCCACAAAAGTGTTTTTATAATTTTTTAATACATTTAAATGATTTTCCATTGCCACACAATAGTATGGTCATAGTGAAATCGATAGATGTTTGCAGATACCATAAAAAATAAAAAAAAATTCTCTACATTATCTGCTTGCATACATACTGCGGCTCATTGTAAGTATTCTGTTCTGTGTATCCTGTCTGGAAACCTTTCATTTATTTCTATTGCCCAATAGCATGTTTTCTGCGGAACAAAATATAAGGGTACCTTTATCAATAAATGTGTGTTCCTCTTTACAGCAATAACTAATATTGTAACACTAATAGCAATTTATTTGTAAAAAATATTGCCAGGGCAGTTGAGTTATGTTCCCCTCCTCTCGCCATACTGGTCCTGAGAAGAGTCAATGTTGCTGTATTAGTCTTGGATTTGGGCTTCAGTTTGAATAATGGAAAAAAATGTATTCTATTATTGTAATAATTTCGTTATTGTCAGGGCCGATACAACACACTCTCACCGCTCTGCTATCCTGCTACTGTCCGCTGTTGCTGCTGGCTGCCGCTGTGCCTGTTAAACTGCATGACAGACAGCAGCGCCAGCAGCGTGAAGCATGGCTCTTCAGTCTCCAGTCCACCCGCTGATCTCCCATATCAGGTAAGAGGTCCCTCTCTGCTTCCCCTACCCCCATCCTCCCCGCTGCCCCTCTATGACTGACAGGCAGCAGAGGCAGGTGCTTCAGTCTTCAGCACCCCCCCCCCCACACACACACACACACACACACACACTCCTCTCCCTTCCTGTGGATATTATGTGTAAGGGGAACTACTACTGAGGGCATTATGTGTAAGGGGCGCTACTACTGTGGGCATTATGTGTAAGGGGAACTACTACAATGGACATTAAGGGCCTAATTCAAGGTTGATTGCAAAACTAAATTTTCCTCTATTGGGCAAAACCATGTGCACTGCAGGTGGAGCAGATGTAACATGTGCAGAGAGTTAGATTTGGGTAGCGTGTGATCAAACTGAAATCTAAATTGCTGTATAAAAATAAAGCAACCAGTATTTACCCTGCACATAACAATATAACCCACCCACATCTAACACTTTCTGCACATGTTGTATTTGCCACACCTGCAGTGCACATGGTTTTGCCCAACTGCTAACAAATTTGCTGCTGCGATCAACTCTGAATTACCCCCAGTGTTTCTGCTTTGGTTTGCACATAAATCTATCGAAGGGAGTGTCTGCAATTCACGGAGCCAACTGTCACAGCTTTTTTGATGATAAAAAATGTTTACTGTGCTCCTTGGATGACTGACAACTCAGATTTACACCTGCAGTGCACATGGTTTTGTCCATTAGAGGAAAATGTTGTTTTGCAACTAACCTTGAATTAGGCCCTGTGTGTATAAGGAGCACTATTACTGTGGACTTTATGTGTAAGGGGCACAAATACTGTGGGCATTATGTATATACATGGCACTACTGTGGGCAATGTGTATAAGGAGCACTACTGTAGGCACTGTGTATAAGGGGCACTGCTGTGTGGCATAACATGTATAAAGGGTGCTACTGTGTGACATAATGTGAAAAAGGGGCACTACTGTGTGTCGTAACGTGAATAAGGGACACTTAATGGACACAATATGGTGTAATATGAATCGGGCACTACATGCTGTGTACTGTGAATAAGATTATGCTAATGTGTGGCGTAATTTGAATTGGGAGTACTAGTGTGTGGTCACGCCAATTCCTCATGAGACTACATGCCGTCTCTTTATTAAGTATGGGTGGGAGGGCGGTTTTACTATACAAGGGCACTACTGGCAGGGTTAATGCCCTAAGTAATCCCTAATATACTGTATATTGGATAATACAAAAATTATCCCTATTACTTGCAAAAACGATTTGCCCTTTCATAAATAAATCGTATAATCTACTCTGAAAGATACTTCGTGTTATACAATAATTATGAATTTCAAAGTTATCTTTTTTTTATAGAGCCCTATTTGTATTGTAATAGTGACCAGGTGCTCACCGTAAAACTATAGCATTTAATGTAATAATAATGACATGTCTCTTTATAGTATTACTTTTAATTAGCATACTCAGCTGCTAAGCCAGGAAGCTGATATCAGAGCTGGCTCTTATCTCTTTCCTCTATGGAAAGTGACTGATTTTAAAACTCACCCAAAGCATCAATCTATAAGTATCTTTTATTGGCACCAGTCCCATGATTCTTGTATCTGTATAACTTTTCACTTCAGGCCAGCAAGTTTACCCATGGGTCTCCTTCTCCCACAGTCTTCGTTTCTTTTCTAACTTAATTAATATAATGACATTCATAACCATATCAACATTTCACACAGCAATAATGATAGGGTCTAATGACCTACTTTAATAAAACTTCATAATGACCAAAAACTTTTGTAACATTTTAATGACCAGGCTATTGTGACACTCAACCGCGTGAGTAAAAGAACAGTGTGGATTAAGTGGAGTGTTTACTTAAAATCCTTATATTTTACAGAGTTAGAAGTGACTTACTCTTCCTCTGGTACAACACCTCTAGTGACACTGCTGGTTCTTTATTCTTTCCACAGCAGAGCGGTAAGGGAACCCTTCCCCAATAATACAAAGGTTTACTTTATTTATAATTATAATGACACAGTAATGTAACTTAAATAAGGAAGAACAAAGTAACTAATCGTGTTGAGACTCCTTTTAGTTATACTGTATCATTCAAAATATTTTCTACAATAAAATAATTCTGTGCAATAATTTTCTTTAATATCAGCACACTTCACATATTACAGTCACTTTAGTTATTCTACTATAAATGTCATTGTCACGGTCCGGCGGGAGACTGTGCAGGGGAGCCAGCTCTTACATGTCCGGTCCCTTTGGAGAGGTCCAGCTGGTGGAGGTGCGGGCTGCTGGCGCCGGGCGGGGTGTGCCGGGAGGACAGGCAGGGGCACTGGATGGCGGCTCTGCAGACTGGCAGCATGTCCCTCCGGCAGGGGTTAGCAGTGCTGCTGTGGAGCCAAGATTTCTGTGAACAGACTGGGCTGTGTTCCCGGCGTCGGGTTCCGGCGGCACCATCTTGGACGTGGGCAAAAAGCCTGTCTTGCCCACAGTTCACCAATTTATCACTTTCCTCTGGCCAATTGGCTCCGAGCAGCTGCTATAAGACAGGAAGGCCTGGAGGAGGTAATTTGCCAGTGCAACGTCTTTCACAGTATCTGTGAAGATAGTTCTCTGTGCTCCCGCAGCATCTCCAGTGTCAGGTTCTTGTTTACCGCAAAGTACCCAAGCCTCCTGATATAGTCTTACGCAGACTGCCGACTCTGTTCCCGTGTCCTACCTGGCTACCTGTACCGGACGCCGCAGTAACCAGCCTTCGGAATTCCTCCTTTTAAGTACTAGGTCACGGTTCCGGTATCCTCAGCCACCCGCTAACCTACAGTCGTATCTCTATTCAACTGTCTTTGGCAAACCCTGTTAAACCACTCCAAGTAATAAATGCGCAAGACCTTCATCCGTCCCACTCGTTTGTTATTCAGAGAGCCAAGTGCACCAGAATCATCTTCCCCAAATCCGGATCCACAAGAATCCTCAGACGTGACCGTAATTCTACTATATTTAACACAAAAATGTATGAACTGTCTCTTCAGTAAGTGCAGCTTTGTTTTTTATTGCCTTAGGAATTTTAAATATTCACTTGCGACTCTAATCTGACTAGATCTCCCAATCACCAAGAATTGTATAGATCTTAAACAGGTTTCTTGTATGTTGGCAACCCATGTCATTTATTTTGGTGGTAGGTGTGCCTGCTGGGCTCCAATGTGTGTTGCAGTCCTGTTGCGTAACATATTAAATAGCAGGAATGTCTTACATTAGGGGAAGGTGCTGATAAAGATGCTAAAACAAAATGGTTGTCACTCACCAATTCTGGGAATGCATGACCGAATGTGGCTCCCTTTCCAGCAACATGGCACCACAGGCAATGTCATACAGGAACTCTGATCACTGTAGATTCGTGGCACAACAGGTCCCAGGCCCTATTGCTTTATTGTGTCATTTGTTTTAGTGGCTGCAGATTTAACAATTTCTAAGCAGTTCTCCTGCTGACTCTATCTTGGTTTCTAGCTGACCTGTAGCTGTATTCCCTTTACAACTAGGATGATTTTGATTTTTCATGTGACCTAAAAATCGCATCAAATTGCATTTTAAAAGCTTGCAATTTTATGCCGAAAATTGCAAATGTAATAGGTTCTGGTTGTTAAGGGTGAGACGCAAATCGTAGGTGACTTTTTGCATTTTTAAGTAAAGAAAACATGCGATTTTTGGCACAGAAAAGTTGTTTTTGACCAACCAGAATGCGAGATACTTGGTTGGTGCACTAAGCCATGAAAGAAGTCATCCATTGCCACCCAAAAGTGTTTAAATAGTTAAAAGTGTTAAAGAAAGACATGCAGGTCCACCCCAAAGCATAACCAGTCCCGGGCTCTTTGAGCCGGTCCTGGTTGCTAAAGTACAGGGGGAAAAAATAACTAGTGGTCCCCTGTATTTTAACAACCAGCACCAGCCTCTTTGACCGGTCCTGGTTGTTAAAATTCGGGGGGGAGGGGGAGATATAGGGGTCGCCCGTATTTTTTTTGAACCAGCACTGGGCTCCACTAGTCAAGGAGATAATGCCACAGCCAGAGGAGATATTTATACTGGTACCTGCGGCAATAGCATCAAATCCTCAACTGGTCCCCCCCTGCTCCCGGCACCCGAGGGCCAGGGCATGTCCCCGGCATTCCTGGGCTGTGAAGTGTAAAAAATAGATAAAATATTGTCTTTTACTTTTGGAACAACAGGTCCCAGCAAGCCTCCCCTTGCATGCTTGTATTTGGAGAACCACAAGTACCAGCATGCGGGGCATTAAAGGGCTCGCAGGTACCTGTAGTTCCACCTGTAAAAGAAATATTAAAATAAACACAGCACACAGACCTTAGACAGTATAACTTTAATAAAACCTACTTGTACACTCACACTTACACATACATACCATCCCATGAAGCAATTGCCTGAATTTTAAAGGGCAAAATGTGCCTTGCCCCTGCTAAAACAGCCTGCCTGCTCCGTGCCGCTGCGTGAATAGACACACATTAAAGGAAGAGCTTGGGGGAAGCGCACACGCCCATCAGTGACGCTGATGGCTGGGGATTGCCCCCATAGTGACATCGAGGAGGCCTCCTGTTCCTATAGTGATGATGGCTGCACTGTACCCCCATTTTGTGCATGTGTGAACTAGAGATGAGTGGGTTCGGGTCTCAGAGAACCGAACCGTACCAAACTTCACGCTCTGAACCCGGTTCCGAGCCCGACTCGGGTTTTCCCGCCTGACTCGGAAACCAGAACGAGGCAAAACATCATCATCCTGCTGTCGGATTCTTGCGGGATTTGGATTCCATATAAGGAGCCGCGCATCCCCGCCATTTTCTCTCCGGCATTGGAGAGTTTACAGAGAGGACGTGTCTCCATCTATCAGTGTCCGTGGCTTGTGCTGAATCTGTCCAGTCACAGTGGTTGTGTCCTCTGCTGCCATATGTCCAGTGCTGTCCAGTGGTGCTGTGTTGTGCTGCATCAGTTCAGTGGTGGTGTGTTGTGCTGCATCAGTCACAGTGGTGGTGTCCTTTGCTGCCATATGTCCAGTGCCGCTGTATAATAAGTCCCTTACAGTGTTGCTGTGTTGTCCTGTATCAGACCAGTGGTAGTGTCCTGTGCATCAGTCAGTCCAGTGACCATTCACAGTGGTGGTGTCATCTGCTGCCATATGCCCAGTGCTGCTGTATAATTATCTGTGTTGTCCTGCATCAGACCAGTGCTAGTGTCCTGTGCATCAGTCAGTCCAGTGACCAATCACAGTGGTGGTGTCCTCTGCTGCCATATGTCCAGTGCTGCTGTATAATAAGTCCCTTACAGTGTTGCTGTGTTGTGCTGCATCAGACCAGTGGTAGTGTCCTGGCCATCAGTCATTCCAGTGACCAGGCAGTCACAGTGGTATGCGCTGCTGCTATATGTCCACTGCTACAGTATAATAATAATAATGATGATAATAACAACAACAACAACAACAACAACAACCACAAGTCCCTCACAGTGTTGCTGTGTTGTGCTGCATCAGACCAGTGGTAGTGTCCTGGCCATCAGTCATTCCAGTGACCAGGCAGCCACAGTGGTATACACTGCTGCTATATGTCCAGTGCTGCCATATAATAATAATAATAATAATAATAACAACAACAACAACAACAGCAAGTCCATCACAGTATTGCTGTGATGTGCTGCATCAGACCAGTGGTAGTGTCCTGGCCATCAGTCAATCCAGTGACCAGGCAGTCACAGTGGTATATGCTGCTGCTATATGTCCACTGCTAGAGTATTATTATTACATATCTGCTCTCCTGTCTGCCACTGCAGTGCCACGCCTAGATGGGTCAATTGTTTGTGTTGCTTGGCTTAGTCATACAACTACCTCATTGCAATTCTTTCTCTTCTTTGCATGATGTGCTGTTTGGGGCCTTTTTTTTATATCTGCCCTCCTGTCTGCCACTGCAGAGCCACGCCTAGATGGTCCAATTATTTATGTCGCTTGGCTTAAGGGGGGTACTCACGGAGCGATAGCTGTTTAAAATCTAAGCAATCTGACTAGATTGCTTAGATTTTAAGCAGTGATCTCTCTGTGTGTACCCCTCACAGCGATAGCGATGCGCAGCCCCGCGCATCGCTATCGCTGGTGCTAGATTGGCCTGCATGCAGGCCAATCTAGCGGGTCGCTCACTTCACCCGCTGGGTGAAATGAGTGGCCCCCACGTCTCCCCTCGCACGCTCAGCACACATCGCGCTGTGCTGAGCGGGGGGAGAGATGTGTGCTGAGTGGTTCGCTCAGCACACATCTCTCCCCACATCTGCCAATGAGTACTGGCCTTTAGTCATACAGCTGCCTCATTGCAATTCTTGACACTGCAGTGCCATGCCTAGATGGGTCAATTGTTTGTGTCGCTTGACTTAGTCATACAACTACCTCATTGCAATTCTTTTTCTTCTTTGCATGATGTGCTGTTTGGGGCCTTTTTTATATATATCTGCCCTCCTTTCTGACACTGCAGTGCCACTCCTAGATGGGCCAGGTGTTTGTGTTGTCCACTTGTGTCGCTTAGCTTAGTCATCCAGCAACCTCGTGCAACATTTTGGCCTACAAACAATATTGTGAGGTGTAAGGTGTTCAGAATAGACTGGAAATGAGTGGAAATTATTGTTATTGAGGTTAATAATACCGTAGGAGCAAAATTACCCCCAAATTCTGTGATTTTAGCTATTTTTCAAAAATCATCCAGATCCAAAACCAAAACCAAAACACGAAAGGGTGGTTTTGGCAAAACCAAGCCAAAACCAAAACACAAAAGTGGAATTGGAACCAAAACCAAAACATGAAAAGTGCCAGCCGCACATCTTTAGTGTGAACCACAGCCCCCGCAAACCCTGTGCCCTGCCCGCATAGCAGACTAGTGGGAACACTAGTGGGAACACTCTGTGCCCTGCCCACATAGCATACTAGTGGGAACACTAGTGGGTATACAGTGCTTTGTGCTCTTAAATTTGTCACTTCACCAGCTCTCACTACATTGTCATGGTAACAGGTAGAAGTTTTCACTCACACAGTCACACTGCAGTGCTGACTGCATTGAATCCCTGGAAATGCTGATAATGATTGCAATGGGTAAAAGGTATGTCAGCACTATCCCTGAAGTCTATACTGCAAATGCGGTGTACAGTGTGTTTAAGTTTCTTACCAACCAGACGTGCTGCCTGGTGATGAGTCGAGCTGGCCACTACCCAGTGCTGCCTGCTTCTCTAGCTGCTGGTGTTGTCACCTGGGCAGCTCAGCCTCCATCCAGCTCCTAGTCCCTGTGATCACTGGCTGGGCCATCAGGGAGACCACCAGCCATCAATTGTAGGTAAACAGATGCTGGCTTCCCCCTCACTGGCGCTTCTCTCCAACCGCTCCCGGCTACCTCCTGTCTACAGCCCTTTATACAGGGGAAGCTCAAGGAGTGTAAAGGTAGGCTCAAGTGGGAAACACAGACTGGCCAACCGCCACTCGCTGCCTCCTCTTCGCCACCATGGACTCTCTCACCGGCTTCATCCTGTCTGCCACCTGTGCCTGCCAGCCAGCTTACAGTTCATGTTTACAGCTTGGCTGCCACTCAGGACACAAGGGGAAGTGGGGAACACTGGAGAGAGGGACTGCTGACAGCTCTTATATAACCCTCTGAAATAGGTCACATGACTTATATTGTCAAGCACGATGGGTCAGTTTTCCACCGTTGGCTCGTGCAGACAGCTTGCGTTAAGGAAGCACGCTAGTTTGATTGACACCTGTGGGCTCATGAGGCTGCTAGAAACTTCCCAAAGGGGGATATTAAATAAGACATAGTTATCTCATAAGAGTTGGAAAATGTGATATTTATGTTTTCTGGAGATGGGAGATAAATATCTCCTCACCAGTGGCAGTTGCAGCGCAGTCCGCAATTCAAATAGGGGAGCCACACTAAATGCCACCCCAAACACTGCCAGACATTGCCGTTTGGGACTCACTGGCAGTTGGCCACCCTGCTTGAATTTTGGACTGTGCTGCAACTGTCACTGAAGATGAGATATTTATCTCCAGAAAACATAAATATCAAATTTTCCAGCTTTTATGAGATAATTATGTTTAATTAAATATCTCCCTTAGGGGTCTATTCATATAAGAATGCGATGTTTATGTTTAACTTTTCACTAAACATCGCATTCTTATTTCAGGGTTTTTTTTTTCATATTTCCAATGCAATTCATTAATACTTACCTGTTCCCTGATGCAATGCGGTATCTGGCTGTTCCACGATCCCAGCTTCTCCAGTCTTCTCTCTTCATACCACGGCTGGGGTTTTCTGCACATGTGCAGTGTCCCCCCTGCCTCCAGGTGTCATCTGCGCATGCGCCGAGGAAACGAGACCTTCGGCGGCGGCGGGACACGGGGGAGCGTGGGGGAAGCCGACAAACAGCTGAGCAAGGGCAGCACGGAGGAGATGACCCGGCATATGTATATGTCGGGTCACATTTTAGCAGTGGCGGGGGAGGGAGAGCAGTGAGTAGTCATCAGGGCAGCAGCAGCGGGCAGTCAGGAGACCCGGCATATGCATAATTGCATATGCCCTGGTCTCCTCTGATTGGCTGGCATCAGAGAACATTCTGCTGCTAGTCTATGCCATCCTGAAATGGCAAAACTAAAGTCAGGGGTGAAGCGGAAAGCACAGCTTTCCATGCCTACATGAATTGCAATCACCATTCATTAGAATGGTGTTGCGATTCAGCTGCGGGGACAGGAGCAAGGTAGAGAAAACAGCTGCTAGAGGGGTGGTAAGACGCTACAATACTACCATACTACAAAAAGGATATCATACTACAAAAAGTATATCCTGGAGCTAGAAAAGGATCAGAGGCGGGTGACCAAACTAATTATGGGCATGGAGATGCTGGAATACGAGGAAAGGCTTGCAAGGCTAGGCATGTTTACATTGGAAAAGAGGAGACTAAGAGGGGACATGATCAACATCTACAAATATATAATGGGACATGACAATGTCTATAATATTTGTCCTATTTAAAACACTTTAAAAGGTTAAGAGACACAGTACGCAATTGGCGCAAAAAGTACCGCAAGGGTACGCCCTTAACTATACCTTAAGGAATGTACTTATACTGTAAACATTTGTGCAGTGATAATGTGTAGATGTAATGCAGTGTAACCTTGTTAGCTTAAAAGCTGTATGAGCGACTATGACGCTCTGAGAAACCTTTATGCATTTATAATAATCAAATACCGGTCTAAGGTTCTAACGCCTTTAGTGAGAGAATGAACGTTCAAAAAGAATAATACAATACAAGCTATACACTACCAAAATAACATAGAATATCTAACCAAGTTACTACACATAAAATACAATAAAGACACAATTACTTTTAAAAGGGGAAGGAGAGAGAGAATGGCTTATAACATTAAATAAGAGACAATATGGTTGCAGAGGAACTTACACATGTGAGAAACAATCGCTGCGCAGTTAGTCAATGCTGAGAATCTTTGTGGAGAGTATACTTGAGCTTACCCATACTGGCTGTCCCTACATACACATCACCCAGCAACAACACAATGGTACCGCATGGGACAGAAGCTAGACTCCATTTTGGGAAAACTCCCATGATTCCAAAGACTGCAACACATGGTTGAAAGGGGGAGGGGAAAACCCCCAGCAGCAGCCATCTTCTACACACCAACTCATTATATTCCACATTCCAATCCAACTTCCTAGAACCATCTTATTCAATTTCACATTCCAAACAACTTCCTAGAACCATCTTATTCAATTTCACATTCCAAACAAACTTTGTTTATTGCATACAGTCCATGTTATATGAATCACCAGATCACAATGTAACCACACATATCAGCCTGCCATTGCTACAAGCACATGACTACAGTAACAAAAGGAAGTATGTTTTGACTGCAAACCTTCAGCAAGATGCATCATGTAAAACTACTATAATCTGTTATAAATCACCATCCATAAATGTATACCAGGAATACTATGCTACAGATTGTCTACTGTTCCAATTCATTACAGATTTCATAGAGTATTATCACCAACACATAACAATCACACAACTGTACAAGCATCATTAATCTTAAGCCATTTGTATCTCCAAACCAACCACTCTATTCTAATCACTCCACAACTACTCTACCTCAAACACATATTTAAACTATTCTATGCCAATCAGCCATGTGATATTGAGATTATGATACTTAGCCTTTGTAAGGTGCCTGGTGATGATCCAGCCATGCTTCTGAGAGCTTTGTTCTGAGTGTAGCTACAGTACATCTGTTCTCTGAGTTCACAAGCAACTGAACCCTGACCTCTACTCTAGCCAGGAACTACATTCCTGTGACTAGTTCCTGGGGGAGGGGTCTCTCTTCCTTTGTATATGCTGATCAGGTTCAGCCCTGAACTGTATCATTCATTGTTCTAACAAAGTGATTTTCAGCTTTTATACATATAATCATATCTATCCGCTGCAATGTCCCACAACTTCACAACAAGTATCAAATTAATCTACACACCAATGTGCTTGTTTCAATAGTAAACATGACGGGCTTATCTGGTTCGGTTCAAATAATACACATTCATGACATTAATTCATTAGCTAATTTTAAATCTCCATGATGTCTGGTGCTTGATATTATTATAATTATGTACTGTATGAAATAAGTGTCGAATCCATCTCTGTGCCATGTCCGTGTAAATGCGTGTGTTACCATATATTGCTGTGCTCGCTGCGCATATTTGCAAGTATAGCGACTTAAATGTGTGCAGTTTGTATGTTCTCTCTATGTAATATTTTTGACTTTGACAGACAATACACAGATCTTGCGCAGGACCTGTTTTTGGTTAGATCAACACAGAGAACTCGTGGACACTCGCTCAGGTTAGAGGAGAAGAGATTCCGCACAATACGGCGTAAAGGCTTTTTCACGGTAAGGACGATACGTGTTCGGAATTCCCTGCCTGAGGGAGTTGTAATGGCGGACTCAGTCAACACCTTTAAGAATGGATTAGATAAATTCCTAATCGATAAGGATATCCAGGGTTATGGTGCATAGTCACGCACTATAGTTATTATAAAAAAGAGGGATAAAACGTAACGGCAGACATCAGCATCAGTCAAAATTTGATACCAAATAATCCTGTATAGGAGACCACAAATAGGTTGACCTCGATGGACAATTGTCTTTTTTCAACCTTATACCCCTTTCACATTGCACAAATAACCCGGTATCGACACGGCATATTGCCGTGTCGAAACGGTTCAGTGTGCGATGTGAAAGCACTTTTGCCGAATTAGCGGGTCGCCTGACCCGGTAATTCAACCCGGTTAAAAAGAAGTGTTAATACCGGGTTGAATACCGGGTCAGGTGCACGGTGAATGGGAGCCGTTTCGATGTGACACGGCTCCCATTCACAGCATAGGGAGAGGCGGCGCAGGAGATGAGCTTATCTCCCAGCGCCACCTTCACCCCCGCCCCTGCTGCTGCTGCGCCCCCCGCTGCTATGGCAACCGACCCGGTATATTGCCGGGTCGGAAAGCCAGCAAAGAAGAGCAAATGCCGGATCCCACACGGTAAGGACATGTTTCTCTTTCCGGGTGGGATCCGGCATTTGCGATCTGAAAGCAGCATTAGATACTATGTTACTATGTTACTATGTTACATGAATTAGAGGGAGCAGAGAAAAGCCCTGTTTAGCGCACAACAGGGCTTTTCACTGCTCTATGAATAGACCCCATAGTCACTGGCCACCAAAGTACAATGTGTATATACATGAGCTTTCCTTTACATAACCATCTCTACATATATAAGCGCCACTGAAAACAATACAGTGTGCACCTTTATACAGGTTGAGTATCCCTTATCCAAAATGCTTGGGACCAGAGGTATTTTGGATATCGGATTTTTCCGTATTTTGGAATAATTGCATACCATAATGAGATATCATGGTATTGGGACCTAAATCTAAGCACTGAATGCATTTATGTTCCATATACACCTTATACACACAGCCTGCAGGTCATTTTAGCCAATATTTTTTATAACTTTGTGCATTAAACAAAGTGTGTCTACATTCACACAATTCATTTATGTTTCATATACACCTTATACACACAGCCTGAAGGTCATTTAATACAATATTTTTAATAACTTTGTGTATTAAACAGTTTGTGTACATTGAGCCATCAAAAAACAAAGGTTTCACTATCTCACTCTCACTAAAAAAAGTCCGTATTTCGGAATATTCCGTATTTCGGAATATTTGGATATGGGATACTCAACCTGTATATACATTTTAGTTTAAACAATATACATATATGAGTATATCAGTGTAAATATAGGAATTTAGGCCTTTTTATCTATAATATATTGAAATGTAACTATATATTACACAGTCAAAATATTATTAACCCTAACCAGGGTTACATATATATATAGTTTGTTATTGGATACCATACTAATAGGGGAAGCAATATGAAGATTAAGGATGTTTTGGAACATGCAACTAAGAAGACTTCTGCATTTTATTATCTTAGAAGTAGTCTTTTGTTATAGAAAACCATTTAAAATCTGTACTTTTGTACTGCTGTTCAAAAAAAAGTAATTCTGTTGGGAGATCTAAATATGGTTCCCTTAGATGTGCAACACATAAATTGTACGAATTGCTAAGCACTTAATATGATTCAAGTAGGCAGCAAGTATTACAGTAAAATTATTATTAACAGTTATTTATATAACTGTGGGCTTTCAAGTGTTGGAATTATAGTCAAAGCAAAAATAACATAAAATTGCTTGTAGAAGAAAAGGATAAGGAAGAGGTGTTTACTGAGTATGTATGCCTTTTGTATCATTGGGCCTGATTCATATTTGAATGCAATGACAATTTGTTTCCAGTTAGCTGATGTTTTGCTACTGTGCATGCATGAATATCCTCGGAATCCCATATTGCGCACGTATGGAATGCATTTGCAATCACATAATCAGTCAAAAACTAAATCACAATGATTGAGATATAATACTGCAAAGCACTTGTGAATCTGAGTGGAGACCGTGTGTGTGTGTAATGGGTATGCCATGGGCCTGCTTGGTCATATTTAGAAAAAGTTACATAGTTCAATCTGCGTGAACCAGGACTTGCTCAAGCCATCGATGTTGGAGTGATCTATCGTCGATGGAGGAGTGAACGAACCAGCCGGTGCATCTGCACAGTTGGCCTAATTCAGATGTGGTTGCTATTTTGATATTTATACACAGGGTTGGACTGGCCCACAGGGGAAACCCCCGGTGGGCCCCACTGCCTAGGAGGCCCCATCTCTTCTTCTAGGGATCAGGTTCCAGACTGTGCACTTGAATTATACATAGAAAACTGCACAGGACTATGGTATATTTTTTACAGTGTATTGCTGTTATTAATCTGGTACATTATCATACATGACCTAGCAGTATTTACTATATATATTATCAAGGGGCCCAGACCATGCACTGTCTAATGGTTAGCCAAACTGCTGTAGCAGCTAGCCACACCACTAAATATGGGCCCCTACCACTGTATTCCCCCGGTGGACCCTTCTTGCCCCAGTCCAACACTGTTTATACAGTTGAGTGATTATCGGTGGACTGCACATGCGTTTTAGCTGCAATGCACATGTGCAGTGTTTGAAATGCGATCAGATGCAACTACACTTGCAGTGAGGATTTATTAGATGATTGACAGATTTGGGCCATTTAGTGAGAGGTACAAGGGAGTAGCGGTAAAAACGCAGGTGTGTTGTGACCTCTTTTGGGGGCATGTATCTGCCTATATCTGCGATCCCATATGCAGAAAACATGGCGTCAGCAACCCAGCACCTGCGGCTATTCTGTGTGACTATAGTTACACAGATGGACGATTATCTAAGGATCTGCGAACACTGATGCACATTTGTACACAGTTGCTGAGATCTGCTAAAATACTCAGTTTTTTTATCACTATAGTGCATGATCTACCCACCATATCCCTGTATATCCTTAGCCATTAGGAATTTATCAAGACCATTCTTAAAAGTAATGACGGAGTCCGCCATTACTACTCTCTCAGGCAGGGGATTCCAAATACGTATTGTCCTTAGTGCTGAAACACACTACCCGGCTTTTGCCGGCCGGGAAAAAGCCGGACGGCTTTTTCCCGTGCCGGCATTGTAGTTAACAGTGTGAGGGCTAGGGTCCCTTCACACTGCACGGCCCCGGCCCGGCTGCCGGGTTGCAGCCGGGTCTCACCACTGGAAGGTCCGGCGGCCGGGCGGCCACCGGGCCGTCTTTGGAGCCAGTAAACCATGTGTGTGAAGGGGAGCTTTCACACACAACGTTTTTCTCTGAAGCCGTGTCTGATGCTGCGCATGCGCACAGCCTCACACACGGCTCAAAGCCGTCCTGTGTGAGCGACTCTGCCGGTTTCTCTCGGATGGCAAAAAGCCAGACAAAGTTTGTCCGGCTTTTTGCCATCCGGGGAAAACCGGCTAGTGTGTTACAGCCCTTACTGTGAAGAAACCTTACAGCCTTTGTGTGCGAAACCTCCTCTCGAGTGCCCACGTGTTTTTTTGAGATCTTACCAAAAACAGATCCCCCACTAGCTCTGTGTATTGACCTCTTATATATTTGTAAATATTAATCATGTCCCCTCTTAATCTCCTTTTTTCCAGTGTGAACACGCCTAGCCTAACAAGCCTTCCCTCGTATTCTAGAGTCTCCATCCCTTTTATCAATTTGGTCGCCCGTCTCTGAACCTTTTCTAGTTCCAGGATATCCTTTTTGTAGTCATGACGTGATTGCGTTGTGACATCATGACGCGATTGTGTCATTCCGCAAAACTCTGCCAGCCGAGTGGAGTACAAGGGAGAATGGGGGGAGAGAATTTTAGTGCTGGCGGGATAGAGGCTGCCAGAAAATGCTACCCCTAGGAATGGCCATTGGTGGGTTATCCATCGATGGTCACCATCGATGGTAACCTTGATGGTGTAAAACCATCTGGAATGGATCCATCTATGGTTTTACCCATCGATGGTCATCCCTGCATTACTGTTCAAATGCAAGTGAAGGGTGTGTGGCTTAGTGGGTGTCAGGGGGTGGAACTAAGCTCTGTGCACCGACACTTTGAGAAAGAAAAAATTCGGTAGCACTGAACCATCGATGGCGGGAAACCATCTGGTTCTCCCCCATCAATGGTAAAAGTATTCAACATCGGCCATAGACCATCGATGACTTTGAATCATCGATGGTCATTGGCCATCCCTAGCTACCCCTAGGCAACAAGCATTCCCTAAGGCAGTGATTTTCAACCTTTTTAAAGTCGCGGCACACTAAACAAGATTTCAAAATGCTGAGGCACACCATCAAAAATATATAATAACAAATGTCAATATATATTACATGCACTGGCCCACTTGCAGTAATAAAACACATTTCCCCCACAGCATTTAAACACTCTGTCCCCACAGTAATTACACATTATGCCCCCACATTAATAAAACAAATGCACTGGCCCTCACAGTAATGGCACACATTGGCCCCCACAGTAATGGCACACATTGGCCCCCACAGTAATGATACTTATTGACCCCCACAGCAATTACACATTATGCCCCCACATTAATAAAACAAATGCACTGGCCCTCACAGTAATGGCACACATTGGCCCCCACAGTAATGATACTTATTGACCCCCACAGCAATTACACATTATGCCCCCACATTAATAAAACAAATGCACTGGCCCTCACAGTAATGGCACACATTGGCCCCCACAGTAATGGCACACATTGGCCCCCACACTAATGATACTTATTGACCCCCACAGCAATTACAAATATTGGCCCCTAATGTAATAAAATAAATAAAAATACTTACCCCCTACAGCAGCTATTCCAACGCCAGCAGCGCGAGTGTCTGCCAGGGAGCAGCAGCGATGAGCAGGAAGTAACTCGGCAGAGGCAGACGGAGGGGAAGGAGACGTGCGTGACCTATGAAGTCACGCTGCATCTCTACAGGTCACGAACCGGGCTGTGTCGGGGCAGCTCAGGAGATCCCAGCGCTGCCCGAGTGAGGTGACAATGGGCATCTCTGGCGGCACATTTGAGAACCGCCCGCGGCACACTAGTGTGCCGCGGCACAGCGGTTGAAAAACGCTGCCCTAAGGCAACAAGCATTCCCCGTAGCAACAAGCATGGATCCCAGAGCATAGAACCTCTGGCAAAAATCATGACATAGCGCGTGAAACCCCTGGCAACGCGTATGACACCCCTGGCAATGCGCAGGTCAAAAAAATTAAAAACCTACCCTGGGAGGTGTGACTAAATTCCAAAAAGTCACCACTGAAGGGGTTAATGCTAATACCTTGTTTTCCTTTTTTGCTGCATTCTTACTTTGGGTACTACTGTTAAGTTGGTTATCTATGTGAACACCTAAGTCTTTTTCCAGTATAGAATCCCCTACTTTCTCCCCATTTAGTATGTAGGTAGTGTTCATGTTCTTGCTACCAAAGTGCATTACCTTACATTTGTCTATATTGAACCTCATTCTCCATTTTGAAGCCCATGCTTTCAGTTTAATTAAGTCATTCTGAAGAGACTCAGCATCCTCCACTGAATTTATAAACGTATACAGTTTGGTATCGTCTGCAAAAATTGACACTATGCTCTCTAGACCTGCTTCTAGATCATTTATGAAAATGTTGAACAATAGTGGTCCAAGTACAGACACTTGATTCATACCACTGAGTACCTCAGTCCATTTTGAAAAAAGTTCCATTTACCACCGCTCGCTGCTCCCTTTTATCCAACCAATTACTCACCCAAGTGCATAATGTGTTCCCTAGCCCAAGTTCTCTTAACTTGTAGATTAGTCTCATGTGAGGTACTGTATCGAAAGCTTTAGCAAAGTCTAAAAAGATTACATCCATCTCTTTACCCTGATCTAGGTTTGCACTAACTGTTTCATAAAAGCCTATTAAGTTAGTTTGACATGATCTATCCTTCACAAATCCATGTTGGTTCCTATTAATAACTTTATTGGTTTCAAGGAACTCCTGTATTCTATCCCTTAAAATACCTACCAGTACTTTCCCCACTATAGATGTAAGACTTACTGGTCTATAATTACCTAGTTCAGATTTACTTCCCATTTTAAATATTGACACTCCTACTGCTAAACACCATTATTTTTGCCTGATGTAAGTGAGTCCATGAAAATCAAATACAGGGGTCTTGCTAATTCGTAGTGTAGCTCCGTGAGAACCCTTGGGTGAATTCCATCGGGACCAGGTTATTTATTAATCTTAAAAAAATTTTAAATCCATCTCAGACTTCTTCCTCACTTAAATAAGCACTTTGCAGTGGGACACTCTCATTGCTGAGGTTATACGTCAATCCCACCATCTGGTCCTCTCTTGTGAATACTGATGAGAAATACTCGTTTAATTCTTCCTTTACGTCAATATCATCTTTTATTAGGATGCCCAACTTGCGTTTTAAGGGTGCTATACTCTCTTTCTTTAATCTTTTGCTGTTGATGCATTTAAAATAACTTTTTGGGGATTGATTCACTTTCCTTTGCTATTAGCTTTTCCGTTTCTATTTTAGATGCTCTGATTTCTTTTTTGCATATTTTGTTACAATCCTTATAGTACTAGAATGACTCCGCCTTCCCGTCTGATTTATACTTTTTGAATGCTCGCCTCTTTTTGGCCATTAGTTCCTTAATCTTTTTGTTAAGGCACATTGGTTTGGTTTCCTCATCAGACACATTAATATCAGGCAGTTTATAGCATATCCTTATTAGTAGCTTTTTAGTTCTCTTACCCCTGCACGCAATTTCTACCCATAAAGACTCCACAGTATTAACAGTCCCATCATGAATGTCATCCTTTATATCAGTTTTTAAAAAAGGCTTTACATAAAGACATACCCCTCCACCCTATTTGTTTATTCTGTCTCTCCTGAATAGTGTATAACCCTCCAGGTTAACTGTCCAATTGTGAGTTTTGTCCCACCAAGTTTCAGTAATACCTATAATACCATACTGTTTGCTGCAAGGACTTCTAGTTCACCCTCTTTCCCTGTAAGGCTTCTAGCATTTACATATATACAATTAAGATAAGTATTCCCTCTTGTGCTAGGAACATTTTCTTTATGCATTATTGGTAATTCGTAATCATCATTAATTCGTGTTTTGGTAATACCCTTGGTATTACCCTTTCTGGCTGCTCTTTCCCTCCCCCCTTCTCCACCCCCATTCAGCTTACTACCTTCAACCTTACTATTCTCACTGCTTGACCCGTAGTTTCTAGCTAAATCCTCCCCCAAGGCACCTAGTTTAAAATTCTGCCCCCTCCTCATTCAGGTGCAATCCATCACGACAAAAATATGGCGTCTGACTGAGAAGTACTCCCAGTGTTCCAGGAACACAAACCCCTCTTTTCTACACCAGTCTCTAAGCCACACATTTACCTCCCTAATCTCCCTCTGCTTCCCTGGGCTAGCGCGTGGCACAGGTAATATTTTGGAGAATATTAACTTAGATGTCCTTGCCTTTAGTTTCTGGCCTAAGTCCTGTCAATCATTCTGCAATTGCATTTTGCTGAGGCTGCAATCGCATGGCGATTGCAATGCGGCTCTCGTGCAAGTGCCGTGCATTCGCAGACCATGCGCAGTTTTCCGATAATTTGCTGATTTGTGATTTTGCAATATACAGTAGCTATCCAGGCTGAATGAGGGCCAGTGTATGGGATCACAGTAGGAGCTGCATTAGCATCCAACTCTGTATCAGGCACATCCTCCTCTAAGGGGGTTATTCAGGTTTGTAGCAAACAAAAAAAAGTTAGCAATTGGGCAAAATCATGTTCCACTGCAGGTGGGGCAGATGAGAGTTAGATTTGGGAGGTTTATATTGTTCCTGTGAATGGTAAATACTGGCTTCTTAATTATTACACTGCAATTTAGTGCAGTTTGAACACACCCCACCCAAATTGAATCTCTCTGCACATGTTACATCTGCCCCACCTGCAGTCTACATGGTTTTGCCCAATTGCTAACTTTTTTGGTTTGCTAACAAACCTGAATAAGGCCCTAATTCCTTTCCTATGATGATTATTATTATTATTATTATTATTATTATTATCATCATCATTACTTTTTTTCTTAGACCTATTTGTACAAATTTCTCTTTTACAATTTACCTTGACTGATATTCTGCGGAGCTGGTAAATGGAAATATGTAGTAAGACTCGATACACGCTATCCAATATTCGGGGATTATCCAGACGACCAGCCGATAAAGCCGATCATTGAATTATGTGTATGCAGGAGTGATAGAGTGCTTAAATCTGATATATGGCTTCAAACGCTCCTGCAATACTCATATTGGGGGAACAAGATAGTGTGTGCTGCACACACTATATCTTTCTCATCTTCCCGATCCAAGTGATGAGTAGAAGGTGCACACTAAGCAAGAAATTCATTGTGTACAGGTGCGCACCGTTCTGATATTCACTCAATTAGATCGGATCATTTACCAGATAGGAGGCACCCACTGTATAGTGTGTATCTAGCTAGACTCAATAGAAAATGTAAATATGGAGCAACCAAACAGAAAGCAGATAAGAGGGGACAACAGATGTAGCCACGCTCATTGCACCAGCGGCATGGCCGCATGGGCACACCGCTTTCATATAGCAAAAGTGTCACAAGTACATGCCTTAATATCCCAGTGTGAAACTCATAATTGTCTACTTTTAAAAAAAAGCATTTCAAGGAGATTTGTGAAACACATAACAGTATAAGCGTGGACGTGTACTGCTACAACTGAGAGGTGTGTCATAAAAATGACTTGCATCGAAATGTAAATGAGCCACAGAGCAGATAGTAAGGTCTAATAGTTGATTTACTTGATGATGTTAAGCTGCCGACTTATGGCAACCCTATGGATAGCTGCCCTGAACAAATTTCAATCTACTGTCAAGCAGCTCATTGTTAACAGTGTGGTATCCATAGTTGTTGTGACTGTATCAGTTGATCTACTGATGAAAAGACACTGATATTTCTGCTTCGGGGTACACTGGGCTCCACAAGGATTGGACAATGGGGTGTAGAGTAGGATCTTGATCAGAGGCACCAACAGGCTCAAAGCTTTGACTGTTCCCAGAATGCACAGCGCCACCTCCTCTATAACCCTGCTTCTCTGCACAGGAGCTCAGTTTTGTAAGTTGGTGCTGCAGTAAGCAGGCACTGAACAGAGAACCTGCTCCGGGCAGCCCTAAGAAAAGCTTTTTATGAGGTAAAAAGTGAAGACTTCAAGGGCAGCAGCGGTGGTAAATGTATTGTGACATTCACTGCTGCAGCTCCAGCTCTCCCCAGCGGCGCTGTACACTCCCGAGCCCTGGTTGCCGGGTAACTACAGCAGGAGGCTCCGGTTTTCTTCATGTTAGACACACACGACTGGGGCTCTCCAGGATCGCGTGGCCGCGCTTCGGGAGGTGGTAAGTGGGTCCCGCTTGCGGGACCCGGTCTTTATCGCGATCCGGCGCGGTCAGTGGGAGGCGGGCCGTGTGCACTGGCGGTGGACACTGTGGATACAGGCGATCCCACTAAATCACCCGGGCATGGGCGCAGGTCAGGTTTTCTCTCTAAACCAATTCTTATATCGTCCACAGTACCCGGTGGTTTTGCTAGCAGAGGGGATAAGGCTTAGACCTGAAGCCCCTCCCCCAGCCCCAGGGCGCCATTTCTAGCAAGTGTTCCCACCCTGGAGCTGCATATTTGTCTTTCTCTTACGTCCTAGAGGATGCTGGGCACTCCCTAAGTACCATGGGGTATAGACGGGCTCCGCAGGAGACATGGGCACTATAAAGAACTTTAGATGGGTGTGCACTGGCTCCTCCCTCTATGCCCCTCCTCCAGACCTCAGTTAGATCCTGTGACCAGAGGAGACTGGGTGCACTACAGAGGAGCTCTCCCGAGTTTCTCTGAAATAGACTTTTGTTAGGTTTTTTACTTTCAGGGAGCATTGCTGGCAACAGGCTCCCTGCATCGAGGGACTGAGGGGAGAGAAGCAGACCTACTTAAATGATAGGCTCTGCTTCTTAGGCTACTGGAAACCATTAGCTCCAGAGGGTCGGAACGCAGGTCTTACTCTCGCCGTTCGTCCCGGAGCCGCGCCGCCGTCCTCACAGAGCCGGAAGATAGAAGCCGGGTGAGTATAAGAAGAAAGAAGACTTCAAAGGCGGCAGAAGACTTCAGATCTTCTCTGAGGTAACGCGCAGCAGTAGCGCTGCGCGCCATTGCTCCCACACACAACACACACAGCGGGCACTGAAGGGTGCAGGGCGCAGGGGGGCGCCCTGGGCAGCAATAATAAACCTCTAGGAACTGGCTCAGATATATATAGGCAGCGGAGGCAGTATATTATATAATCCCCCGCCAGTATAGAAAATTTGAGCGGGACCGAAGCCCGCCACTGAGGGGGCGGAGCTTGATCCTCCAGCACTAACCAGCGCCATTTTCTCCACAGCACACTGCAGAGAAGCTGGCTCCCTGGACTCTCCCCTGCTGAACACGGTGACAGAGGGCAAAAAAACAGGGGGGGGGGCACTTTTAATTGGCGCAGTGAGTGTATATTTATATATTTATATAAAAGCGCTGTTTTGTCTGGGAATTTGGTTTCCAGTGTCAGTTAGCGCTAGGTGTGTGCTGGCATACTCTCTCTTTGTCTCTCCAAGGGGCCTTATTGGGGAACTGTCTCCAAATAGATATATCCCTGAGTGTGTGGGAGTGTCGGTACGCGTGTGTCGGCATGTCTGAAGCGGATGGCTCATCTAAGGAGGAGGTGGAGCAGATGATTGTGGTGTCTCCGTCGGCAACGACGACACCTGATTGGTTGGATATGCTGAATGTTTTAAATGCAAATGTGTCTTTATTACATCAGAGGTTGGACAAAGCAGAGTCCAGGGATAGAACAGGGAGTCAATCCATGGCTTTGGCTGTGTCACAGGGCCCTTCAGGGTCTCAGAAACGTCCCCTGTCCCAAGTAGCAGACACTGATACCGACACGGATTCTCACTCCAGTGTCGACTACGATGATGCGAGGTTACACCCAAGGGTGGCCAAAAGTATTCATTATATGATTATTGCAATAAAGGATGTTTTACATATCACAGATGACCCCTCTGTCCCTGACAAGAGGGTACACATGTTTAAGGAAAAGAAACCTGAGGTAACCTTTCCCCCATCTCATGAGCTGAACGCGTTATTTGAAAAGGCTTGGGAAACTCCAGACAAGAAACTGCAGATTCCCAAAAGAATTCTTATGGCGTATCCTTTCCCTGCGCAGGATAGGTTACGGTGGGAATCCTCACCCAGGGTGGATAAGGCGTTAACGCGCTTGTCCAAAAAGATGGCGCTACCGTCTCCAGACACGGCAGCCCTCAAGGATCCTGCTGATCGCAGACAGGAAACTACCTTAAAATCTATTTATACACATACGGGGGCCTTGCTCAGACCGGCTATAGCGTCAGCTTGGGTTTGTAGCGCTGTTGCGGCTTGGACGGATACTTTGTCAGCTGACATTGATACCCTGGATAGGGATACCATTTTATTGACCTTAGGTCACATTAAAGACGCAGTCTTATATGTGAGAGATGCTCAGAGAGACGTTGGTGTTAAAGCTAAATATTTATCGTATATAATACCCTTTATGAGGTCTAAGAACACTGTACGCTATTTATGTATGAAGTACCGTAAGGGTACGCTAGTTGCGTAACAATCGCTTTGCCGTGATCGAGACGCTCAAGCGTCACGTTCACTCACGGCCAAGAGATCACAGGCAGGCACGTTATTGGCTGTTAACTAAAGTAATGATTCGCTATAGCGTAGCGAACGCTCGGGACCACGAGGAGATCACCAGCGGAGCTGACGCTCACTATATTAAACCTTTGTATTTAAACCATAAACAGTGTATTGTGCAGTAAAACCTTAGTGTAATGTTAGAGAGTAAATGCAACACAGTATAACCTTATTACCTTAAAAGCTGTTTGAGCGTCACCGACGCTCTGAGAATACTTAATACTATAAGAAACACACAGATACCGTGCTCAGGGTCCAACGCCTAAAATATATATTATGAATGCTATACTTGCAAAAGAGTTAAACACAATACAAGTCATACACTACAATATAACATAGACTACCTAACCAGATAACTACACAGGAAATACAATACAATACAATTTAAGGGAAAATGAGTGAGAAAAAGAAGGAGAGAGAGAGAGAGAAATTGAGAGAGATTGGCCCACAATAACAAGAAGATCAATATAGTTGCGGAGAAACACTTACGCACAAGGGGAAACAATCGCATGCGCCTCGATATCCAGCTCCCGATTATCAGCAATGAGAACCGTTGAAGAGAGTGAACTGGATATGGTCGGCCTGCCTATTTATGCCCCACACACAATGCAATTCAATGGTCCCTACAATCTTATTGTTCATTGGACACAGGAATTCGAGTTCGCACTATAACAAAAGGTCATAGGTTGATTCATACAGGTGGGTTGTGACTGTTTCCAACTGTTCAGGTGGGTGGGATACTGAGTTTCCCGCCGCATGACTAAATAAGAACAAATAATAGTAAATGGACATAAACTTCTTATGTCCATAACTATTCGCACGAGCGATTAAACTGCTCCAAACCAACACCGGAATATTGCTATTTAAATACTCTTCCGATGGGTACCAAACACCACTGTATGACCCCTGTTAGACCCTTCGTACAATACAAAGAGGGATCTCTCTGTTCAGGAACATGCTATGTTAACTAAATTTCAGAATCTATCAAAGGGACCATGATCTACAAAATACATTATTACTGAAAATATGTAACGATTGAGTCGCACGCTACGATCACATAAACTCTACCGTAAATACGCATACCGTGCGCCTGCGGGTGCCCGCGACTGTGAGTATGCGTACGCACGGGAGAGCGTACGCATGCGCAGCACGGACCTGTGTGAGGTGCAAATATGGTAGTGTGCATAGAGATATTTTTCTGACTTTGACAGTCCACCCTTTGGCAGTCAACAATAACTGCCACTTCCTGAAAACATTTCAAAAAGAGAAAAATATATGTTAGGGGTTAATACATTTACATGGTTGGTTGGGTGAGGGAGGAGAGGAGATGGTAGGAAAAGGGTATGACCTAGTGAGATAGCAGAAGCATGTGTGTATGAATCCGTGCTTGGGGGTCATGTATCATCGTGCCGTACGTGTTTTAAATAAAGCTTCGAGGTATTGCGAAGTATACATGTGAATTCCTTCGTATCCCGTGGTACGGGTCTGTGGATGGGCTGTCAAACTTTACCGAGCTCTTTTTGGCTTTGGTTGTAACAAAATGGGGGAGCACATTTTAGTTGATGATACATGAATGGGGGAGATATGTGATTGCTGATATCTGTGCCTGTATTCCCTATCGACTATGTGTGTCATTACCTGAGGGTTGTAGAAATGAAGAAAAGACATAATTACGGTAAATGCGGTGGTATTCTATGTCAGGTAAATGTACATTCGTCGATTGAGGTCTTGTTTTGTGTCTGTTGAATGCAGTCTTCTTTGTGCTTTTGCCCATAAGGTGCGAGCAAAAGCTGTCAATGTCCATAGATTTACAAAAAGTGTTGGGCTAGCGTAATTTTAAAATTTCTAGGGAGACTGGGGATCCATGGCATAGTTCATCAAAAATCTGTGTATCAGGTTGTCAAACTTCTTCTTTAATCCATTTGTTGTCTGTATATCGGCTCATCAAATTCCTCGTCCAAGTGGGTCTTGTTACCTTGGAGAAAACGGAAAAACAGGTGAAAGAAACGGACCGTAGAAATCGCATTTTCATCACATCATTGTTTCTACATTTGGGTCATAAATCAAGTCCAGGTTAATTACAGTTTCCTCACTCCTTAAACTCATTACCCTAGTACGATGATTGCACTTCATAAAAGCCTGACCGCATCTAAATATCAATCCAATCGATATGACAACACCTAAGATACATAGGAGAAACTTCCCAACATCCATTATGACTCCTTGAGCCCAGTCTCCTAAACCAGAAAACCAATTTCGCGGGTTCAACCATGACACCCAACCAGTCAGCCCATTACCTACAGCAGCAAGAGTGAGATTGTGTCTCCTGCGAAATTCCCACTTCAATTGGAGAATATCGTCCATCTTTTGGTCTATGACCTCGACCGGATCCTCGGTGCTATTCGTAATATATGTGCAACATTTCACGCCGTATTGTGTTGCCAGTGTGACACAATATCCGCCTGTCACTGCTGTGAGGTAATTTAGAACCATTCTATGCTGTACCAGTTCTGTTTTGTAAGCCTGAAGTTCTCTTCCAGTATACCTGAACGTGTCATCATACATTTCAGTGATATTATCTAACAAATTGGCGAGCGCAGAAATGTATTTATAATTCAGCACTCCTCTAGCGGTGCGGGTGAAATCTAACGCGATTAAGAATTGAATCCCGGTGGATTCACTTATCAGATCATAGGCCGGATGCTCTGTCTTCTCTATCAGGTGCCTTTTAACAACGTGCTCGTAATGGGTGTGAGTATAAGGAGCTTGGGCACCACGGTGTATGTCTTTCATTTTGTCATGTGATATAGTCATTACTTCAGGCAGTACTTTTCCAATATAACACAATCCTTCAGAGTTTGGGGCAAACCACTTGTACGCCTTTCTCCCGCATATGAAATATGCATCATCGGGGAGAACATATGGGACGGAGTAGGACATAACCATATTACACACCTTCCATGTGAAATCTCCTAACCCTAATTCTTCCATCTGCTTAGTACACGTATCAGGTTGTACGATATGTGCACAGTATCCTGGTGATACCTCTCCAACTTTAGTAATCCTATTTCCTAAGGTATACCTATACCGGAAAGATTTTCCTCTACTGGCTATGTGGCGTACAAGCTCTGTATCTGTATGCATTCTATCTGCTCTATGCGAAAAGGTCATGGTGTGGTTACTCCATGACACTTCCCAATTTCCCGGTTTTCGGGGATTGGAGATGTTGAAACATAATAGGGACCTATCCACATGGTATTGGTGGAGCTTCAAACTAGGAGGGCTGGAGATATTAAACCTCCGGTCCACCGGTCTCCCACCATTTAACTCAAGTACCTCCTCTATCGTTAAAGGAAATGGTACTAGCCCTGATTTGCTATGACCCTGAGGTACTTGAGAGCATACCCAACAATCTGTTTTGTTTAACACATTACCCACTAAGGAGTGATAGTCACTCAATGGATGCCGGTCCATATGGATATTAAAACTGGATTGGCATTTCTTAATGCACCCATCCTCAATGACATTGTTACAGAGCCTACAGATACAGTTTTCTTCAGCTAACAATCCTTCACAATTCCTTCTATGGTCAATGCTATCGGATCGTTTTCTGATACTCGCCTTTGCTTGTTGATTATGTTGTTCTCGGAAAACTACGCCTCCATCTTTATCATCAGAACCCATTCCAGAACCTCTCTCGACCTCCATGGTACTCTCGCCGGAACAGACTGCTCTGGTCAACATCATGGTCAACAGGAAAATCCGGATCACAGTCTCTTGGGGCAAGTCCATCTTATAGGAGGAGACGAAGAAAAATGAGAGGGGGGAAAAAAATAATTGAGGGAGATGGGATGGGAAATTGGAGAAAAACAATAAAAGGGAACAGGGGATCGACAACTGCTTTTGGTCTTGTGATTTTCAATGCTCAGGTGCCGCCTCAGTCCTCCTGGAACAGACACTCTAGTGATACAACCTCTACCGTCTGTTCCTTATCACAGGACTTCTCTGGATCAACGACCTTTTTACAGTGGGACGAATGAACCCAAGTCTCTCTCTCAGCAACCTTCAATGCTGTAGTGCTAGTCAATAAGACCTGGTATGGTCCTTCCCATCTGTCAATAAGGCAACCTGAGCGTAGAAAATTCCGTATCATTACATAATCCCCAGGTTCAATGTCATGACAATTACTATCTGGTAAATCAGGAATCACTAACTTCAGATTATCATTTTGATTCCTCAACTGTTTACTCATGTTAATCAAGTATTTTACAGTTACTTCATTGTTACACTTCAAATCATCCTGAGGGTTAATCATAACATGCGGTTGTCGACCAAACAAGATTTCAAAGGGAGACAGATTAAGAGGGGACCTGGGAGTGGTTCTGATGCTGTACAGTACAATGGGTAAAGCTTCTGGCCATGTCAATCCTGTCTCTGCCATCACTTTACTCAGTTTATTTTTAATAGTGCTGTTCACTCTTTCCACTTTCGCACTCGCCTGTGGACGGTATGGAGTATGCAGCTTGCTATCAATTCCCATCAATTTACACATTCCTTGAAAGACATCACCTGTAAAATGGGTACCCCTATCACTTTCGATAATTCTAGGGATACCATATCTACATACAAATTCCTGCACAATTTTCTTAGCAGTAAACATAGCGGTATTTGTGGCCGCCGGAAGTGCTTCGACCCAATTTGAGAAAACATCTATACAAACAAGTACATATTTCAAATTTCGACAAGGGGGTAATTGAATGAAGTCAATCTGTATTACCTGGAAAGGGCCGCCGGCAGGTGGGATATGGGATGGTTCTGTAGGTATTGCCTTTCCAATATTCTTTCTCAAACAGGTAAGGCACGACATGGCTCTTTTACTCGCATGAGAGGAGAATCCTGGGGTGCACCAATATGCTCTTACCAACTTGCACATCCCTTCCTTGCCTAGATGAGTCAGCCCGTGAGCTGCCTCAGCCAAACATGGAAGGTATGTTCTGGGGGCCACCGGTTTACCTTGTCCATCCGTCCAGAGTCCTGAGGACTCCTGGCCATATCCCTTTGCCTTCCAGACTGCCTTTTCCTGTGTGGAACACAAATTTTGCATCTCACACAACTTCTGTGTGTTGATGGTATTAAATACCATCAGTTGTGTGGTGTCTGTCTGTCTGGGGGTAGCAGCTGCTAACTTAGCTGCTTCGTCTGCTCGGCTGTTACCAAGCGATACTGGGTCTTGGCTATATGTATGTGCTTTACATTTGATAACAGCCACTCTGTCGGGTTCCTGTATCGCTGTTAGAAGCCTTTTTATGTGAGCTGCATGCGCTACCGGTGTACCAGCTGCCGTCATGAAATTTCTGAGGCGCCATAGGGCTCCGAAATCATGGACTACCCCGAATGCGTATCTAGAATCGGTGTAGATATTGGCTGATTTGCCCTTAGCCAATTCACATGCTCTGGTTAGGGCGACCAGTTCAGCAACCTGGGCTGAGTGAGGTGGGCCTAGCGGTTCCGCTTCTATGGTGCCTTGGTCATCTACGACTGCGTATCCAGTACACAAGTCTCCTGAGTCTGACTGTCTATGACAACTACCGTCCGTGTAGAACGTAAGTTCTACATCTTCCAGTGGGTTGTCACTGATGTCAGGCCTTGCGGTAAAATTTTGGGTCAAATATTCTATACAATCATGAGTGTCTTCCTTTGTATTAAATCCTCCTTCCCCAGTACTCTCATCCTCCACCCTTTGGGTCTGTCCAGACACACTTGGGAGATATGTTGCAGGATTTAATGCACTGCATCTCCTTATGGTGATGTTTACGGGGGCCATTAGTGCCAATTCCCATCTTGTAAACCGCGCTGATGAGACGTGCCTGGTTTGGGCAGAATTTAACAAGGCTGACACTGCATGCGGTGTATGAATTGTGAGGTTGTGACCTAGCACGACGTCTTCGCTTTTCATTACTAGCAATGCTATCGCAGCAACGCTTCGCAAGCATGTGGGGAGGGATCGCGCTACCGTGTCTAGCTGAGCGCTGTAATATGCTACTGGCCTGCTGGCATCACCGTGCTTTTTGGTTAGTACGCCTGCCGCGCAACCAGCACTTTCTGTTCCGTATAGTTCAAAGGGTTTCCCATAGTCCGGCATACCTAATGCTGGTGCCTGCGTTAGGCACTGTTTAAGTCTCTCAAATGCTGCCTCAGACTCGTCTGTATGCGAAATCCGATCAGGTTTGTTTGAGGAGACCATTTCCTGCAAAGGTAACGCTAAAATGGAAAACCCTGGGATCCAATTACGGCAATACCCACACATTCCTAAAAATGTTCTGATTTGTTGCTGGGTTTGTGGCAGAGTCATGTCTCTAATTGCTTGAATTCTATCAGCGGTCAGGTGTCTCAGTCCTTGTGTTAAACAGTGTCCCAAATATTTTACCTTAGTTTGGCATAATTGCAACTTGTCTTTGGAAACCTTGTGTCCTGTGTCTGAAAGATGAAACAGGAGCTGTTTCGTATCCTTCAGGGATGCCTCCAATGAATCAGAACACAGTAGTAGATCATCCACGTACTGTATTAATACTGATCCACTCACTGGTTGGAAAGACTGTAAACAATCATGCAAAGCCTGAGAAAATATACTTGGGCTATCTATGAATCCTTGTGGTAATCGAGTCCATGTGTATTGGACTCCTCTGTATGTAAATGCGAACAAATATTGACTGTCAGGGTGCAGAGGTACCGAAAAGAAAGCGGAGCAGAGGTCAATAACAGTGAAAAATTTCGCAGTGGGAGGGATTTGCATTAGGATGACAGCTGGATTTGGCACTACGGGGAACTGACTCTCAACTATTTTGTTAATCCCCCTTAGATCCTGCACTAGCCGGTAACCCCTCCCCCCACTTTTTTTCACAGGGAAGATGGGACTATTAGCAGTGCTGGACGTTCTTACCAGAATGCCCTGTTGTAGCAAGCGCTCTATTACTGGGTAAACTCCTAACTCCACCTCTGGCTTCAGAGGGTACTGTGGGATTTTTGGAGCTATCCTACCATCTTTTACTTGTACAACTACCGGAGCTACGTTTGCCATTAATCCAGTGTCCTGTCCATCTTTAGTCCAAAGTGACTCTGGTATCTGAGATGTCATTTCTTCTACTTGGGAGGGAGTCCTATTTGTCATAGTGGTATGTGACATTAATTTTGACGGGGAGTCTAACATGTCTCGTACTTCCTGAGCGTGATTCTCAGGTATGTCCAAGAATACACCTTCAGGAGTACAATAAATGACGCACCCCATTTTACACAGTAAGTCTCTTCCCAGGAGATTGGTCGGTGCCGATGCAGCCAGCAAAAAGGAATGCTTGGTATGTAAAGGCCCTATTGTAATCTCTGCTGGTTTGCTAACAGGGTAATGCTGGACTACTCCTGTTACTCCCACGGCTGGAATTGTCCTACCAGTGGTCCTCATGCCCACTGTCGAATTTATCACTGATTTGGCCGCCCCTGTGTCTACAAGAAAGTTTAATGATTTACCAGCTACATTGATTGCAATTTCTGGTTCACTTCCAAGACTTGCAATCAATTTTACTGGCTGCAGATTACAGGTATGGCCACACCCCTATTGGGTATGGTGACCTCCCTGAATCCCGCTGGCAGCAACTACTTGTGAGGGAGTTAGCTGGGAACTACCAGAGGTTTGCCAATCTCTGTTTGGGGGGTATCTTTTTGTTTCCCCTGCATGTGGCTCATAACTCCGTTTCTGCGGACCTTGCTCCCAATGTCGTGTGTCGTGTCGTTGTCTAGGGGGTTGGTATGAGTTTCGTACATTCTTTACTCTACAATCTCGTGCCATGTGTCCCTGTTTATGACAAGAATAACAAGTAACCACACTTGACTTACCCACAGGGTTTGGTGATACAAACAAAGGCTGCCTTGTGGTCAGGGCCTGTATACTTACGGCCATTAACTTATCACTTTGTTGTTCCCTGTGTCTGGTGATGTTCCTATCGTGATCAATAGCAGCCTCTCTCAAAGTAGCCACAGACAGACCTTGCCAACATGGTTGTGTGGTCTGTACCCTAGTCTTTAATGATTCTTTTAAACCATCCATCAGTACCGATACTGCTACTTCTCGATGGTTTATGTTTGTTTTAATGTCCTCTATGCCTGTGTATTTTGCCATTTCTGATAATGCTCTGTGAAAATACTCTGCAGCTGTCTCTGACTCCTTCTGTTTAATGGAGAATATCTTGTTCCATCTGACTACCGCTGGGAAATACTCTTTTAACTGTAAGTTTATTCTTTTTACATTGTCTTTGTTGTACACATCTGTAAGAGGTACATCCTGATCTAATCCGCAATCAGCTAAAAATTGAGTTGCGTCAACATTGGAGGGTAAACATGCTCTCAGCAATATCTGCCATTCTTTATTGTTGGGCTCTACAGTGTTACCTAAGTCTCTGATGTATTTTTGACTGGCAACTAAATCTTTTCTAGGGTCAGGGAATTCAGACACGATGGTCCTTAATTCCATTCTGGAAAATGGGCTATACATGGCAATGTTCCTCACAGGGGTGACCCCTGTTGTGTCAGTTTTCCCATTTGGAACAGCTATTACCCTAACAGGATTAACTCTAACAACATCACTCTGTGTGGGTTCTACAGCCTGTGGTGAAATGGCTTCAGCATAGTGTATGGTGCCGTACTTACCTGTAGACACGACCTCACCTATCCCTCCGCTAGGGGCCTTTGATACTAATCTCGTGGGTGGAGCTGTGCCTACTGTGGTCTCTGCTATGGTGGCTGCGAGAGAGAGCGCTGAAATTGTTGCCGATTCGTCTTCTTGATCACACTCCTGAGGAAAGTTCAAAACAGGGTACAACTTGCACGGGTTAATACTTGCGTTGGTTAATTGGTTAACATTATCTTTAACATTTATACAGTTGCTAAGTGTTTGTGTGTTACACCTTAGTGCGTCATTCTCCGCAACCAATTTCTCTCCTGATATGTATGGTGGCGGTGGGGCCGTGGCTATCAGTTTTCTGATTGAGCCAGATCCCGCCGCCTGAGCCAATCCTCTCTGTATGTCACCTTCCTGCTGCCACAACTGCAAATAATCGTAATGTTTGATTCGTCTCTTTGTTGATTTAATGAGACATATCCTTCTCCTTAAATTCGTTAACACTTCTGTGCTGAAGCTACCTACTCTTGGGAATTTCTCCCCGTCATGTACTGTCATTCTCTCCCATTCATCACATAAAGCTTCTGTGTGACTTCCGTATTTCTCACACATTACATACCTTGCCGACCCAATTGGTCGGTTCACTGAATCAACCCGAACCGAGGTTGATCGCCCCCTACCTGAACAAGTGGCCCCCATAGTTCGAAGGTGTTGCTTTATTTAACCAACCCTTACGCAAACCAAATGTCCAAAATAGGCTGACGGTGGCGGTTTACCGAGTACCCCACTCACTCGCCCACGCCGACCAATACGACCTGATCACACCGATATGGTGCTGGCGTACTCGACCTAGGGCCCCTGCGACCTGAACCTCTATTTACTGGAACCTGTGAGGGTGCTCCGAAGAACACTTACTCTTTCCAGTAACTATTGGTTGCTGGATAGTTCCTGAGTGAGCAGCGAACTTCCCTTAAAATAAAAAAAAAATTACACAAATCACGTTAGAATGTACAAATAGCGTTTATGACCTTCGTACACAAATAGTACCGGTCAGGTTTACTAATGCACACAATTACGTGCGGTACAATCGTTTAGTACACAAGCAACTAATCTTATGTACTGAGCGACCAGCGGAATCGAAAATTTCGGCTGCGAATTCCTTCAGCCAGAGCTTATATGGCCTATATGGGTGTTGCACCAACCCTTTCTTGGTGTTGTGCCTGTGGACTGTATAGCGGACTTCCTTGTCTGCTGTACCTGAACCTGTTGGTCTGCTATGACCTCCTGGTCTGTTACAGTATGACCTCCTGGTCTGCTACACTCTAATGCTCAAATTGTATATTTAACCAGGGATGCCTCCCTAGCCACCATGTACGTCACTTACACGCATGTACCTCACGAGTACTCGACTTTTCTTGTGGTTCAACCTTAAAAATTGTAAAAACAAACACTCACTCACCGCATATACACTTTTATTTCTATTTCTATTTCTGCGCAGAAATGTCTCTTTAGACCAGATGTGTTACAAATTAGGAGAAGGATCTATTAATTTAAATTTCGAATTTAAAAAAAAAAAAAATAGATTTGCGCGATTTATCGCCTGGCGTTATTTACCGCGTGGCGCTACTTATCGCGTTGAGAGGAGAGAAAAAAAAACTTGTGATTTGAGTTACGTGGGCTCCGTTGCGTAATATACGCTGCGTGCGTCGGCCCTTGGATTGCGTACGCAAGTCTCAGTCTTTTGTTAGAGACACGTGTACGCAAAGCAAAGATCCACCGTAACACAATTTATACGTTTATCAACTATAGAACTGGCAAACAGGAGAGTGACATACGAAAATACACCAATGAAAAGGAAATGCAGATATATATGTGTGCGTGCGTGTGTACGCAAGACAGAAAAATAAACAGTTTTAAAAAGACACTATTGTTTTGTTCTTACCTCCGGTTCCCGGATTCCTTCAGCACCCTTTACTAAGAGAAGCAGACGCTTATCCAAACAGCACTACGAGGAATATGATCTCCCGCCCTTTGCTGCTGGATAATGTCTGCTGAAATTACCTAGTGCAGATATGTGAAGGACAGGGCGAGCCGCCAATTGTTAAAGCTAAATATTTATCGTATATAATACCCTTTATGAGGTCTAAGAACACTGTACGCTATTTATGTATGAAGTACCGTAAGGGTACGCTAGTTGCGTAACAATCGCTTTGCCGTGATCGAGACGCTCAAGCGTCACGTTCACTCACGGCCAAGAGATCACAGGCAGGCACGTTATTGGCTGTTAACTAAAGTAATGATTCGCTATAGCGTAGCGAACGCTCGGGACCACGAGGAGATCACCAGCGGAGCTGACGCTCACTATATTAAACCTTTGTATCTAAACCATAAACAGTGTATTGTGCAGTAAAACCTTAGTGTAATGTTAGAGAGTAAATGCAACACAGTATAACCTTATTACCTTAAAAGCTGTTTGAGCGTCACCGACGCTCTGAGAATACTTAATACTATAAGAAACACACAGATACCGTGCTCAGGGTCCAACGCCTAAAATATATATTATGAATGCTATACTTGCAAAAGAGTTAAACACAATACAAGTCATACACTACAATATAACATAGACTACCTAACCAGATAACTACACAGGAAATACAATACAATACAATTTAAGGGAAAATGAGTGAGAAAAAGAAGGAGAGAGAGAGAGAGAAATTGAGAGAGATTGGCCCACAATAACAAGAAGATCAATATAGTTGCGGAGAAACACTTACGCACAAGGGGAAACGATCGCATGCGCCTCGATATCCAGCTCCCGATTATCAGCAATGAGAACCGTTGAAGAGAGTGAACTGGATATGGTCGGCCTGCCTATTTATGCCCCACACACAATGCAATTCAATGGTCCCTACAATCTTATTGTTCATTGGACACAGGAATTCGACTTCGCACTATAACAAAAGGTCATAGGTTGATTCATACAGGTGGGTTGTGACTGTTTCCAACTGTTCAGGTGGGTGGGATACTGAGTTTCCCGCCGCATGACTAAATAAGAACAAATAATAGTAAATGGACATAAACTTCTTATGTCCATAACTATTCGCACGAGCGATTAAACTGCTCCAAACCAACACCGGAATATTGCTATTTAAATACTCTTCCGATGGGTACCAAACACCACTGTATGACCCCTGTTAGACCCTTCGTACAATACAAAGAGGGATCTCTCTGTTCAGGAACATGCTATGTTAACTAAACTTTCAGAATCTATCAAAGGGACCATGATCTACAAAATACATTATTACTGAAAATATGTAACGATTGAGTCGCACGCTACGATCACATAAACTCTACCGTAAATACGCATACCGTGCGCCTGCGGGTGCCCGCGACTGTGTATGCGTACGCACGGGAGAGCGTACGCATGCGCAGCACGGACCTGTGTGAGGTGCAAATATGGTAGTGTGCATAGAGATATTTTTCTGACTTTGACATTGGTCTGTTAGGTTCGAGAGCCAACGCCATGGCGATTTCTGCTAGGCGAGCCCTATGGACCCACCAATGGACGGGTGATGCCGACTCAAAGAAGCATATGGAAGTTTTACCTTACAAAGGTGAGGATTTATTTGGAGAAGGTCTAGCGGACCTGGTTTCCACAGCTACCGCGGGCAAATCTACTTTTTTAAACAAACTAAATAACCCCTCGCGCTAATATACTTAATTTGAGGCAACAGGACATGAATGAACTCAATACATTAATTTTTATGATATTTTTAATATCTATAAAATCAATCATAAAAGAACACAAAAAAAATCACAAAATTAATATGCGCATATATAAAATCCCAATCAAAGTAAAATATTACTAATAATATTAATATTAATTAAGCATAAGAGGTGGATCATATATCTAAATTGACCACAGTGGACTAATCAATACTCGTAGAAATGATGATGTCCTTATTTTGTTCCTAAATAGGACAGTCCCATTAAATGTGCTTATAAATATCTCTTAAATTGGGTATCATATAGTGTGGTATGGATAGAGCTTTTTTTACCAGTTAATAGAATTATCCATGTGCTCACAAGAACGTATGATTCTTCACTTATGGGAGAAATGTCCTGATATCATGGAGGAAATGATAAA
This sequence comes from Pseudophryne corroboree, assembly GCF_028390025.1. Classification (NCBI taxonomy): domain Eukaryota; kingdom Metazoa; phylum Chordata; class Amphibia; order Anura; family Myobatrachidae; genus Pseudophryne; species Pseudophryne corroboree. Next base: position 447,993,688 of record NC_086447.1, read on the forward strand.
ACACCCGGGGCTCAGTGCACCGCAAGCACCAGGAACGATAATAGTTATATTTACATGCACCTAAGACACACGTGCTCCCAGATGGGTGCGGTATCACAGGGGGCGTAGCCTCACAGAATACGCCATCAGGTAATGATTGGCAATAAACCAGGATGCTCTCCTACAGCCAATGTTTCACCCCGATGAAAAGGCTGATTGGGCCTTGAAATGTTGGTCACCTGTTCCATTAGTTATGGGAGCCTGGAATGCACCCCAGCACAATATAATTATTAAAGTTTTTAGTTGGTGGTGGCAGGTGCAGCATACCTTGTTTTGGGCACTGCACTGAGACTCAGACTGCAGGACACGAACTGCCCATCTTTGATTAGCAGAAGCAGCCAGCTGGATCTCCAACAAGCAGCATAAGACATCTGCAGGACAGCCCTGACACAATCACACGGACCGCTTTCCCAAAGCTGAGGCTGAGGGTGACTGCACCTAGCATGGTGGTAAAAGAAGTGGAGGAGGAAGCGCTGGGATACTGTGCGGGCTAATGAAGCCTTCTGTGCCGTCAAAAGTAACAGTCTTACTCGATGCTGGCATTTGAACCCTGCGCCTGGGCTGGACTCTGGCCAGCTAGCAGTGGGGGAGGTAGGTTGCGGTGTGAGCAGGGGGAGACTGGAGTTGCAGCTCTAGCCTCCCCATTGGTTACCACACGGACTTGCTGTTAGAGCCGCAACAGGTCCTAGTGCCTGCCGACTCTTTTATCAAATCTGACTGACAGAAATAGCAGTAGTGCTGCTACTGTTCTCCTTTTGAAAAAAAAGAAGTCAGAAACGACAGGTGGGGGGGAACGGGCCCGAGTGCCCCCTTCCTGGATCCGCCTATGGCTGCAGTGTATGACATGAACACATTAGGTCAGAACACTGAACACAGTGTATGGCTGCAGTGTATGACATGAACACATTAGGGGGTAATTCTGAGTTGATCGCAGCAGAAACTTTGTTAGCAGTTGGGCAAAACCATGTGCACTGCAGGGGAGGCAGATATAACATGTGCACAGAGAGTTATGAACACAAAGATACAAATATGAAATCGTAATACATCTTACAGCCTTCTGCTGAACATGTAAGACTAACGGGCCCTACACACTGGGCGATAACACTGAAAGATATGAACGATCTCGTTCATTAATGAATGAGATACCGTTCATATCTCTGAGTGTGGAGGCTCGTTCATCGCTGGTGCCCTGTTGCTTGTGCATGTAGGACAATATGAACAATCTCGTCCATATTTGCCTGCACTGCTATGGAGCCAGGTGACGGGGGGAGTGAAGAAACTTCACTCCCCCCGTCACTGCCCCCCCGCAACCGGGTCGCCCATTGGCCATATCTGCCGTCGGGCAGCTCGGCGACGGATCTGCCAGTGTGTAGGGCCCATTACAGTATGCAACAATGTTGTAATACTCATGGAGGACTTGCAATGCAATTTTTACTAGCTAAGCATAGCTTGTTTAATAAGCAGAATGAATGACTGTGATGTAAGATTATAGAAATATTTACAGAACTAGTTAAATCCATGATGAACGGAATAATGTATTTAATGTTAATGTTTAGGTATGACACCCAACCTGATTACTTGAGAATTCCAATGAACATCCTTCCACTGGATACCATCTAAGTATGAACTTTTCTTAAGGCTTTCTATTCATATATAATTTTAGCATCGGTGAATGTGCAATTGGTTGATATTATTTTCCAATTGGACGTGCTTTACCTATTTATGTTGTAATACTTTTGGACATGTCTTTAGTACTATATATTTGGATTCATTAATCATACAGTACTTCATGGAACTGCCATTATACTAGCAATATTAGGTGATTTGTGGTCCGTCTTTAGAATTACCGCTATTGTAATCTTTATTAAACGGTTCATTGATTCAACAATAAATGACCCTATTTCGATCAGTTTAAATAGTTTTTAAGTTACTAACATTGCAGTGAATAATAATCAACTGTATATATACTTTATATAGTATCAGCTGTATATATACTATATATAGTATCTGCACAAGTCATTTTTTTCTTTTAGCGAACAAATCAATTTACACAACTGTCTGCTTTCTCTATCTTCCGCTCTCATTGGCGGTCTTTAGCCCTGTCTTTATCCTGCCCTGTGATCTAATCTAAATTGCCCTGTTTACTGAATGCTTATTAGTGGCTGCTGCGAAGCTGAGAAAACTGAGCTTCAGCTTGGGAGGGAATAGTGCAGACATTGTGGAAGACGTACTATGATGATGCATGCTACAAAAAAGCATCAGTTTTTCAAATGCTGTGTGTGATATTTCACAGCCAATCACAAGCACACCTTATTAATATTAGGTTATCATCCCACATCATTTGACTGTACACATATGTATTGTGTGCACTCAGTTATGCACGCCCTGAAAATTTGGGATAATCTGGATGTGGATGATCTGTTGGACTCCCAGGAGAGACTGGCAATCTCATGCAAGCTAGGAAAGACAGCAAAGCAGTGAGTGGAGCACACATGATGATGCCATCACTCTTGCCCACCAAGGACACAAGGGAAAGAATAATAAGTATTGACGATTTTGGTGTGCAGGAGAATGGAGGCCATTTTCTTGTAGAATTCCTCTTCCTGATAAATAAACTTTATAAGGAAGTGTGCTATGAGAAAATGGTAGCCACTCTGAGCACATAGATATAAGTTGTCTATTAATTTATTGTGCTTGAACCTTAACAATATACTTTAAGCTAATTTATCAACTGAAAATAAAGACACAGACACAAACTGCATTGGATTAAATGGTCATTAATTTATTAAATCGAATGACCTTATTCGTAACGGGTTGCCAGGAAGACGCTGCTACCAGCACAAGTTAACTAGATCTCAACAAAATTGTGGTAACTGAAATGCCCCAGCTGTAATGCCAGCGACTGAAATGCCCATCTAAAACTATAAGCATAATTTGTGTCGTGAATGTCTCACCACCATATACTATAGCCAGTGAGGCCTCTTCTCATAGAATCGCCCATCATCCCCCCACAAGGGCAGGACACACTCATCGACCTTCCAAAAAGGGTAAGTGTCCCACAACTACCACTAATGCTACACGTGACCGCTGGCCAGTAGCGCTATCCTGCCTGCTAAATCAAGAAATAAATAATCAGTAAGTCAAATTGAATAGAGCCAATTAAGAATTGAGGGTGGGTGGGCTTCCAACCCTGAAAGAGGAAGAGCTCAGGTCTGACTCTCCCTAAATACACTATCGCATCGTAACCTCCCATTATCCTAATGATAAGCTGGCCCTAACCGATTACCAAACACTAACCAAACTAGTCTACCTAGCAACAAATGACTTAATAGTGAACCAATCACAAATATTCAAGCCTCTTATATGATTTCAGCTTAGGCAGCCCTCATCTTATCTAATCATTACTTATTGTTCTCACCAAGGGAATATTTATTGAATGTTGGAAACAGCTAAAGTACCAACCAATCAGCTTCTGTTATTTTACAGACCCAGCTAGAAAAATGACAGCTAGAAGCTGATTGATTGGTACTTTATCTATTGTCTAGATTTGTTAAATCTCCTTCTAATTGTTTTCTGAGAATAACTGTCCTGTGGGATTGCCTTGCACACAAAATATAAGGCTGAGATTTAGCTCTGGATCTATACTGCTCATAGGAAAACTTATTATGAAATCACAACTGGGTTCTGCACTACCTAATCCATACCTAATTAGAGGTCACTTAACCATACATAAAAACTACCAGAGGCATAACAATGACCTCTAGTTACTGTAACCACTGCTCTCCCTGCAACTCTGTATTTGAAAACTACACAAAAACAATTATGCTTTACAGTGGACAATAAGGCACGTTTAGAAACTGCAAAAAGTTGAGACTTTTTTACAGCTGAACGCCCCCTCTACAGTTAGCACTAGGGAGGCGCCCGGAGGCAAGATAAATGTTGGTGCCACCCCCCCCCCCCCCCTTAGAAAGCTAGAGATTGACACACACAAACACACACACACACACAGTAACATGCAGCCTATGTCTGAAACAGCCTTCCCCCCTCCCCACACACGCACACAGTAACACCCATCTTGTACTTTGGGGTCTGGGTGTCTGTGATGGGAGCCATCAGGGTTTCTTCGATGGGCAGGGTCTGAGGAGGGACAGGCAGCAGCAGAATACACAGAGGAGACTTAGGAGCCAGAAACCACCAGCAGAGACCTCCATCCTCCCTGCATAGTGGCAGTCAACGGTCAGCAGCAGGTGACTGTAGTACTTGCCGGGGGAAGGGGGCAGATGTGCACAGAGGAGTGAGACAGCTTGCACCACTAAGGTATGTCAGTGGTTCTATCTCTCCATGGCTAAAAATGCCTGCTGGGACTCCTGTCCCCAACATCCCTGAGGAGTGATGCCCCCTGCAGGGCAGGAGCCCGGCGGCAGCCGACTCTATTACCTCCCAGAGTTACGCCTCTGCTAGGGATTCTAATCCTGGACCCATTACAATACATTTTAAAATATATTTTTATTTTCTCTAACGTCCTAGTGGATGCTGGGGACTCCGTAAGGACCATGGGGAATAGACGGGCTCCGCAGGAGACTGGGCACTCTAAAAAAGATTTAGTACTACTGGTGTGCACTGGCTCCTCCCTCTATGCCCTCCTCCAGACCTCAGTTAGAATCTGTGCCCGGCCAGAGCTGGGTGCTTTTAGTGAGCTCTCCTGAGCTTGCTAATAAGAAAGTATTTTAGTTAGGTTTTTTATTTTCAGAGAGCTTCTGCTGGCAACAGACTCTCTGCTACGTGGGACTGAGGGGAGAGAAGCAAACCTACTAACTGCGGCTAGGTTGCGCTTCTTAGGCTACTGGACACCATTAGCTCCAGAGGGATCGAACACAGGAACCTAACCTTGGTCGTCCGTTCCCGGAGCCGCGCCGCCGTCCCCCTCGCAGAGCCAGTAGACAGCGGGTTGAAGCAAGAAGACGTCAAAATCGGCGGCAGAAGACTCCTGTCTTCATATGAGGTAGCGCACAGCACTGCAGCTGTGCGCCATTGCGCCCACACTACCCACACACTCCGGTCACTGTAGGGTGCAGGGCGCAGGGGGGGGGGCGCCCTGGGCAGCAATTGATTACCTCCTGGCAAAAAGCAGCATATATACAGTTGGACACTGTTATATGCATGAGCCCCCGCCATTAATTTTACACAAAATCGTGGGAGAAGCCCGCCGCTGAGGGGGCGGGGCCTTCTTCCTCAGCACTCACCAGCGCCATTTTCTCTCCACAGCTCCGCTGAGAGGAAGCTCCCCAGGCTTTCCCCTGCACGATATAGAGGGTGAAAAAGAGAGGGGGGGCACATAAATTTGGCGTAAAAACAATATATACAGCAGCTACTGGATTAACACTAAGTTACTGTGTGATTCCTGGGTCATATAGCGCTGGTGTGTGTGCTGGCATACTCTCTCTCTGTCTCTCCAAAGGGCCTTGTGGGGGAATTGTCTTCAAATAGAGCATCCCCTGTGTGTGTGGTGTGTCAGTACGTGTGTGTCGACATGTCTGAGGTAAAAGGCTCCCCTAAGGAGGAGATAGAGCAAATATGTGTGTGAGAGGGTGTCTCCGTCGACAACGCCGACACCTGTTTGGATATGTGTAAGTGCTGAGGTGAATTTTTTGCACAAAAGATTAGAGAACAGGCAGGAAATCTACCCATGTCTGTCCCTATGGCGCAGAGACCTTCAGAGTCTCACAATGCTCACTATCCAAAATAATAAACACTGATATCGACACCGAGTTTGACTCCAGTGTTGACTACGATAATGCAAAGTTACAGCCAAAATGGCTGAAAGGTATTCAATATATGATTATTGTAATAAAAGATGATTTGCATATCACTGATGACTCATTTGTCCCTGACACAAGGGTACACATGTTAAGGGGAAGAAAGCTGAGGTAAATTTCCCTCCTCTCATGAGGAAAAAGAGCGGGAATCTCCAGACAAGAGACTGCAGCTTCCCACAAAAAATTCTTAGGCAGTATCCTTTCCCCACTAGGGCCAGGATGTGATGGGAATCTTCCCCTAGGGTGTCACGTTTGCACAGAAGGTAGCACTAGCTATTCTCAGGGATAAAGCAGATAGCGTGCACATTCTAGTACACTACTCAGACCGGCGATTGTGTCGGCATGGGATTATAGCGCTGTGGCAGCGTGGACAGGTACCTTATCAGCAGAGATTGAGACCCTAGTATGCATATAGATATATATTTATGTATATATAGAGATATATATATATTAAAGATGCTGTCTTAAGAGATAGGTATATATATAAAACATGCCCAAAGAGACATGAGTATACTGGGTCCTAGAGTCAAAGCTATGTCGATTTCTGCTTGACGTGTCCTGTAGAATATGCAATGGACAGATGATGCCGACTTAAGAGGCATATGGAAGGCTGAGGATTGTGTGGAGAAGGGTTCTCGGACCTGGTCTCCACAGCTATAGCTGGTAATTCTGATATTTTGCCTTATATTCCTGCACAGCCTAGGAAAGCACGACATTATCAAATGCAGCCTTTCAAATAAAGAAACAAGAAAGTCCGAGGTGCGTCCTTTCTTGCCAGAGGCGGGGGCAGAGGAAAGAAGCTGCACAACACAGCTAGTTCCCAGGAACAGAAGTCCTCCCCGGCCTCTACAAAAATCCACTGCATGTCGCTGGGGCTCCACAGGCGGAGCTAGGCCTGGTGGGGGCACGCCTTCGTAAGTTCAGCCACTAGTGGGTTCACTCCCTGTTGGATCCCTGGGCAATAGATATTGTGTCTCAGGGATACAAGCTGGACTTTGAGAAGATGCCCCCTCACCGACGGCCCTGCCGGCTTCCCCCCACGAGAGGGAAACAGTGTTAACTGCAATTCACAAATTGTATCTTCAACAGGTGGTGGTCAAGGTTCCCCTCCTTCAACAAGGAGGGGGTTATTATTCGACCATGTTGTAGTCCCGAAACCAGACGGTTCGGTCGGACCCATATTGAATTTAAAATCCCTGAACATATACCTGAAAAGGTTCAAGTTCAAGATGGAATCACTAAGAGCGGTTATTGCAAGCCTGAAAGGGGGAGATTTTATGGTGACTCGGGACATAAAGGATGCATTCCTTCATGTCCGCATTTATCCACCTCATCAGGCGTACCTCAGAATTGCGGTACGGGATTGTCATTACCAATTTCAGACGTTGCCGTTTGGTCTCTCCACGGCCTTGAGAATATTCACCAAGGTAATGGCGGAAATGATGGTGCTCCTGCGGAAACAAGGTGTCACTATTATCACGTACTTGGAAGATCGCCTCATAAAAGCGAGATCAAGAGAGCATTTGCTGAACAGCGTATCACTTTCTCTGGAAGTGTAACGGCAACACGGCTGGATTCTATATATTCCAAAGTCGCAGTTGGTTCTTACAGCTCATCTGCCTCTCCTAGGCATGATCCTAGACACAGACCAGAAAAGGGTTTATCTCCCGATAGAGAGAGCTCAGGAGCTCGTGACACTGGTCAGGAATCTATTACAACCAAAACAGGTGTCAGTGCATCACTGCACTCGAGTCCTGGGAAGGAGGGTGGCATCATACGAGGCCATTCCCTTCGGCAGGTTCCATACGAGGACCTTCCAATGGGACTTACTGGACAAGTGGTCCGGATCACATCTTCAGATGCATCGGTTAATCACCCTATCCCCAAGAGCCAGGGTGTCTCTCCTGTGGTGGCTGCAGAGTGCTCACCTTCTAGAAGGTCGCAGATTCGGCATTCAGGACTGGGTCCTGGTGACCACGGATGCAAGCCTCCGAGGGTGGGGGGCAGTCACACAGGGAAGAAATTTCCAAGGGCTGTGGTCAAGGCAGGAGACTTGCCTTCACATCAATATCCTGGAACTAAGGGCCATATACAACGCCCTAAGTCAAGCGGAGACCCTGCTTCGCGACCAACCGGTTCTGATTCAGTCAGACAATATCACCGCAGTGGCTCATGTAAACCGCCAAGGCGGCACAAGGAGCAGGGTGGCGATGGTAGAAGCCACCAGAATTCTTCGCTGGGCGGAGAATCACGTAAGCGCACTGTCAGCAGTGTTCATTCCGGGAGTGGACAACTGGGAAGCAGACTTCCTCAGCAGGCACGACCTCCACCCGGGAGAGTGGGGACTTCATCAAGAAGTCTTCGCGCAGATTGTAGGTCGGTGGGAACTGCCACAGGTGGACATGATGGCATCCCACCTCAACAAAAAGCTACAAGGTATTGCGCCAGGTCAAGAGACTCTCAGGCGATAGCTGTAGACGCACTGGTGACACCGTGGATGTTCCAGTTGGTTTATGTGTTTCCTCCTTTTCCTCTCCAGAGCTGCAAGAAATGCTCACAGAGGACCCATGGCCTCTGCCTCTAGGGCAGGATCTGTTGCAGCAGGGACCTTGTATGTTCCAAGACTTACCGCAGCTGCGTTTGACGGCATGGCGGTTGGACGCCGGATCCTAGTAGAAAAGAGGGATTCCGGATGAGGTTATTCCTACGCTGATAAGGGCTAGGAAGGACGTGATGGCTAAACATTATCACCGTATACAGCGAAAATATGTTGCTGGGTGTGAGGCCAGGAATGCCTCTACAGAGGAAGTCCAGCTGGGCTGTTTCCTTCACTTCCTACAGTCTGGAGTGACTTTGGGCCTAGAATTGGGGTCCATTAAGGTCCAGATTTCGGCACGATCCATTTTCTTTCATACAAAAACTAGCTTCTCTACCTGAAGTTCAGACGTTTGTAAAGGGAGTGCTGCATATTCAGCCCCTTTTTTGTGCCACCAGTGGCACCTTGGGATCTTAACGTGGTGTTGAGTTTCCTGAAATCTCACTGGTTTGAGCCGCTTAAGACCGTGGAGTTAAAATATCTCACGTGGAAAGTGGTCAAAAATTGGCGGCTTTGTCATGTAAAAGACCCTATCTGGTTTTCCATATGGACAGGGCAGAATTACGGACTCGTCCGCAATTTCTGCCAAAGGTGGTGTCATCTTTTCATGTGAACCAACCTATTGTGGTGCCTGCGGCTACTCGTGACTTGGAGGATTCCAATTTACTAGATGTAGTCAGGGCTTTGAAGATTTATGTAGCCAGATCGGCTGGGGTCAGGAAACCTGACTCGCTGTTTATCCTGTATGCATCCAACAAGCTGGGTGCTCCTGCTTCAAAGCAAACTATTGCTCGCTGGATCTGTAACACAATTCAGCAGGCTCATTCTGCGGCTGGCTTGCCGCCTCCAAAATCAGTAAAAGCCCATTCCACAAGGAAGGTGGGCTCTTCTTGGGCGGCTGCCCGAGGGGTCTCGGCATTACAGCTTTGCCGAGCAGCTACTTGGTCGGGTTCAAACACTTTTGCAAGTTCTACAAGTTTGATACCCTGGCTGAGGAGGACCTTGTGTTTGCTCATTCGGTACTGCAGAGTCATCCGCACTCTCCCGCCCGTTTGGGAGCTTTGATATAATCCCCATGGTCCTTACGGAGTCCCCAGCATCCACTAGGACGTTAGAGAAAATAAGATTTTACTCACCGGTAAATCTATTTCTCGTAGTCCGTAGTGGATGCTGGGCGCCCGTCCCAAGTGCGGACTTCTTCTGCAATACTTGTATATAGTTATTGCTTAAATAAGGGTTATGTTATGGTTGCATCAGGTTTGTCTGATGCTCTGTTGTTGTTCATACTGTTGACTGGGTATGTTATCACAAGTTATACGGTGTGATTGGTGTGGCTGGTATGAGTCTTACCCTGGATTCCAAAATCCTTTCCTTGTAATGTCAGCTCTTCCGGGCACAGTTTCCTTAACTGAGGTCTGGAGGAGGGCATAGAGGGAGGAGCCAGTGCACACCAGTAGTACTAAATCTTTCTTAGAGTGCCCAGTCTCCTGCGGAGCCCGTCTATTCCCCATGGTCCTTACGGAGTCCCCAGCATCCACTACGGACTACGAGAAATAGATTTACCGGTGAGTAAAATCTTATTTTTTCACAACAAAATAGTAATGCAGTTTTTTGATTAGTTGAAATCTGGTTATCAAGGACATTCCCCATTAATTTCATGCTATCTCTTGCTTTTCAATTTCTTGATGCTTTTTACTTATATGTTTGTCACTACTGTGTTCTAGGGATGGCCATCGGTATGCTTCCCATAAATGGTTGCAATCAATGGTGAACATGACATGAACAATCAATGACATGAAACTATGCTATGATGTACCATCTATGGATCAAACCATCAATGTTTCTCAAATGCACAGAAGATATGTGCAGTTCTGGCAGCTGTCGCTGTACTGAACTTGCTGCGGCTGCTCAGTAGGATTCAGGACACGGAAGACCCCTCCACTGCTTTCCTGGCTCTCCTCGCACTGCGTACCACGAGGGAGAGCAGCCCAGCCCACCCATTCCCTGCCACCATCACACTTCCTTGGTGGGAGGAGCATCATGGCAGCTCCCATAATAACAGACTTCCGGATTTGCTGGCCAGCTTGTCACTTTTTTACATATTGTCAGTAAAAAAGGAGAGTTAGGGTAGACTTACCTTTATTAACTCTCTTTCTTTGAAGTCCATAGGGTCCACAGGGGAGATAATGAGGTGAAGGTGGTGGTTAGAACTGGGCACCAAACAGTTAAAGCTTTACATATCCCAGGATGCTCCCTTCCTTCCCCCCTATACCCCACCCACACACCCACAGCCCAAGGCTTTTCAGTTTTGTCAACAAGCCCAAGGCAGGAGCAGGATAGGAGAGCCGGAAGACTGGTACACAGAAGAATCACACTCTCACGCAACAGCGAAGGTACCCAGTGGCCAAGATCAAAAACCCATAGAAGCCAAGGGCATCAGGGAGGGCCCCTGTGGACCCTATGGACTTCGAAGATAGATAGTTAACAAACGTAAGTCTACCATAACTCTCCTTTTCTTCTTCAGGGTCCATAGGGCTCCACAGGGAAGACGATAGGGATGTCCAAAAGCAGTTGAAGGGTGGGGATGCTCCTGAGCTGAGAGGAGAATCCAGTGTCCAAATGAAGCATCCTGAGAGACAAAATATATCAAAGACATAGAACCTGAAAAAGGTGTGAACAGAACTCATGGCCGTCTTGCACAGTTGTTCTACAGACACGCCACAGCAAGCTGCATATGAAGGACCCACAGAGCGACTAGAATGAGTAGAGACTGTATATGGCAGACCAGCCTGTGTGTAAGCCTGTGATATAGTCATGCAAAGCCATCTGACCAGAGTTTGTTTGTTAGCTGGCCAACCCCTCTTGTGGAATCTGTAGAGGACAAAGAGGGAAATCGATTTGAGGATGAAGGTGGTATGATCCACGTAGATCCGCAGGGCATGGACCACATCCAGGGAGGCCTCATCCACTGAGAGGGCTGGGGATTGGATGGCCAGTACCACTATTTCTTCATTATGGTGGAAGCGGGAGACCACTTTGGGATGGAAGCAAAGATGAGTTTAAAGAGTAGCCCTGTCCTAATGAAAGATCAAAAATAGAGAGCAACACCCAATGGGCAGATGCAAAAAGTGCGTGGAGAACCACTAAGAAATCCCACAGAGCCACTCAAGGGACAAAGGGAGGTTGAATATGTTGGACACCCTGAAGAAAGGTGTGAACATATGGCAGTGGAGCTGTTCTGTGTCAGAACCGGATTGACAGAGCAGAGACATGCACTTTCAGAAAGGCCAGGCGGAGTCTGAGATCCCTTTCAGCTTGAAGTAAGGCAAGGATCCAAAAAACCTGAAAAACCAGAGGGTCATAGCGTCTTGCAGTGCCCCATTGGAAGTATGTATAACACACACAGTAATAGATATGGGTGGAGGCTGGCTTCCTCACTCTGAGCATGATCTGGATCACAGAGTGGGAGAAACCTTTGGACCTTAGAAGGAATGACTCAAGAGGCACGCCATCAAAGACAGACAAGATAAGTCCTGGTGTAGACAGGAACCCTGAGACAAGAGGTCTGGTCATAAAGGAAGTGGAGAGGGAGCATCTATGGAGAGACTCTGGATAGCTGAATACCAATGCCATCTGGACCAGGCCAGAGCTACAAACAGGACATGCCTCTTTCTTGCTTGAATGTCCTAAGGACCCAAAGAAGAAGGGAGAATGGAGAGAAGAGATACACCAGATGGAAGGTCCACCTCACTGTCAGGGCATCCACGAAGGCTACTTTGGGATTTCTTGTTTGGGACCCGTACACGGGAACCTTGTTGCGTCAGAAGGCCATGAGGCAGACATCCGGCAGGCCCCACTTGTGCACCAGAAGCTGGAAGACATCTGGGTGAAGAGCCCACTTGCCAGTGTGCATGTTGTGATGGCTGAGAAGGTCCACTTCCCAGTTGAGGATTCCTGGGATGAACGCCGCCGAGATGACAGGGAGACGGTGTTCGGCCCACTGGAGAATGTGAGCCATTTCCTACATTGACAAATAACTGCAGGTGTCTGTAGTGGAACTGGGCATATTCCCCTATGTCAAAGGTGGACACCATGGACCCCAAGACTTGCATGGATGAGTGGATTGACACTCGGCGACTGTGAAGCAACTTGCAAACTCATTGCTGTAGTGCAGAAGGTTTATCTGCTGACAAGAAGTTCTTTGTACCTGAGAATCCAGGAGAGCTCCCAGATGTAACATCCTTTGAGAAGGTATAAGGGATGTCTTTTTCCAGTTGATTAGCCAACTGTGTTTCTGCAAGAAGGCAATGGTCAGCTGGAGATGGTAGTGGAGGGCCTCCGGAGAGTGAGCAAGGATCAGAAGGTCTTCCAGGCATGGGAGTACTCTGTTCCCATGACAACGCAGCTGTGCCGCCATAATAGCCATAATTTAGGTAAAGACCCTTAGAGCAGTAGAAAGACCAAAGGGCAGTGCCCAAAATTGGAAATGCTTCTGGAGGACAGCAAACTGTAGGAACTGCTGATGAGAGGATACAATAGGTACATACAAGTAAGCATTCTGAGTGTCCAGAGATACCATAAAGTCCCCAGGCTCCATAGCTAGGACAATAGATCAGAGGTTCTCCATACGAAACCTGGGTACCTCAATATATCTGTTGAGGTTTTTGCGTTTGAGGATAGGTCGATGAGACCCATTGGGTTTCTGAACCAGGAACAAGTTACAGTAAAAACCTGTCCCGCGCTGTGACAAAGGGACTGGAACTGCTACCCCTGATTGCAGTAGGACTGAATGACCTTCTGGAGGACCCAGGCCTTGCTTGGGTCCAATGGGGGGACTGTGTAAAAGAATTGCTGAGGGGGGCATTTCCGGAATGAGACAGCATACTTGTGAGAGACCACTTCTTGCACCCAGGCATCTGTGGTGGTCTTGCGCCAGGAGTGTGCGAACTGAAGAAGTCAGCCTCCCACCCTGGGATCGCCAGGAGGAGATCCACTCCATCAGACTGAGAGCTTGTCTTCGGATTTGTTAGTTGGATGTCTGGCAGCCCAGTCCTGCTTTGTCTTGCACTTGGAGGTAATTGTAGAAGCTGACTACCGAGGAAAGGACTGTCCTTCAGCTTTGCCTTGGGAGAGAGAGGATCTAAAGAGAGATGTTCAAGACCGTGGAGCAGACGCTGAGGGCAGGAAAGCGGTTTTGGCGGCTGCCAGGGTAGCTACGATTTTGTCCAATTCTGCACCAAATAGGATATCCCCAGTGTAAGGCAGTGTAAGGGCCTTCTTGGAATTCATGTCCGCTTTCCAGGAGCATAGCCAAAGGATGCAGTGGGCTACCACTGAGGTAGCAGATGCCCTGAAAGCCAGAAGATCAGTATCAAAAACCACTTCTCCTAGGTAGGATGCAGCATCCCTGATATGCATGATGTGAGACATAAGTTCCCAGGAAACATTAGAGGGAAGGCCTTCCTCTGGAGCCTCTGTCCAGCTCTCAATGGCTTTGGCCACCCAGGTAGCTGCCATAGCAGGCAGATTAATAGTCAGATGTAAGACAGGCTTCAATCCTACTATCCGTAGTCTCCTTTAAGGAAGATGTCAGATTAGGTAAAGTAGAGGTTTTAACCAGACATATCACATGGGAATCCACAGCTGGGGGAACCTCCCACTTAGCACAATCAGCTGCTGGAATAGGGTAAAATGAAGCCAGGCACATTGGCAGACGAAACTTTTTACCAGGAGTATGCTAAGCTTCACGCAGGAGTTCAGTAAATTGCTCAGAATGAGGAAATTCAGCCTTAACTACTTTCTGGCACTTAAACAGCTGGGCCTTTTTTGGTGGTGGAGCAGGCTCCTCCTCTTCTATTTGGAGAATGGAGAATGGTAGCTGTGAAATATGTAGAACCCCTAAACACCTGTTCTTAGGGTTGTCTGAGAAAGAAAATGGAAATGTATAAGCTGACAGTAGAAATATATCAGACGGCTGAGCTAGCACAAGTCACAAACAATGCAGAATACAATATAAATAACTGCAATGGGTATTAAGTCAACAACATGTGACTGGTAGGATATAGCACTGTATAACCTGGCTCCTAGGATAGATATGCAGGGAGACCAGACCCAGCATTCCCAGAAACCTGTAGCTGCTGAAGAAAATGGCTGCCGTGGGTTTCTGAGGGGTAGGAAGTAGCATCTCAAAGGCAGGAAGTCCACAGTGGAATGGCACCCTGAGCTGGGGGAGGGGCTACATGGAGAGGTCTGACCTCCTTTATGCTGACATCAACCACAGGTCCCCTGGCTTCTATTAAGAACTCTGCAACAGTATAATTAGCCCTGGTGGCCTAGTGGAGTCCCGGACGAAACGGTGTCCACATCAGCACCTCCAGTCTGTTTCCTAAGACCAGAGGTAGGACTGCATTAGAGGCGCAACCCAAGCAGGAACCCACCTTACCTGTCCCCCCATGTTCCGGCTGCAGTCTGGAGTCATCCCGTGGAGCCATGCAAGCTAGGCACCCAGGCGCACTGCCGGAAGTACCAGATCACAGGCTGGAGGCGGGGGTTGATGGAATAGCAGCGCTGGCATCCAGAGGACTGCCTAGCACTGCTTGCTCCTCCAGTAGTAAAAATAAATGAAATACAGTAAATCATCAAATAAAGCTTGGGCTGCTGTTTAGTCTTTGGCTGTGGGCAGGGTATGGGTGGGGGGGGGGGGGAAGGATTGGAGCATCCTGGGATATGTAAAGCTTTAACTGTTTAGTCTGCTTAAGAGCACTGTTTAGCCTTGGGCTATGGGCAGGGTATGGGGGGGGAGTGACCGGAGAGTCCTGGGATATGTAAAGCTTTAACTGTTGTGCCCGGTCCTCACCACCAACTTCACCCCATTGTCTCCCCTGTGGAGCCCTATGGAACTGGAAGAAGAAATTATGTTATTACTGGCAGCATTGTGTCCACAGCCAGCACCTAGCAGCTCACTCAGCAGTATCACTCAGCAAATGTTAGGGAAAAAAACACCATTGGCCTCACAGCCAGGCCCGGCGACAGGGGTGGTCAAAGGGGACAGCTATACCGGGCCCCTTGGTTCAGAGGGGCCCTGAGGCAGAGGGGCACAAAACACGGGTGCTGGAGCGCCTATTAATACCTTACTCCCCTCCATCTGCCAATTACGTTAAAAAAACAAAAAACAAACAATAAGGTGGCCACACCTCCATTTCCCTTACGCTGTTACTACTGTTTTGGCAAGGAGCAGATGATCGACCTCCTGCTGGGCACACCTTGACAACAGCAGCTACCCGCAGACCCACTGACAGAGCTGGATGAAGGGGTAAGTACCCCAGACTAGAGATGTGCACTTGAAATTTTTCGGGTTTTGTGTTTTGGTTTTGGGTTCGGTTCCGCGGCCGTGTTTTGGGTTCGACCGCGTTTTGGCAAAACCTCACTGAATTTTTTTTGTCGGATTCGGGTGTGTTTTGGATTCGGGTGTTTTTTTCAAAAAGCACTAAAAAACAGCTTAAATCATAGAATTTGGGGGTCATTTTGATCCCAAAGTATTATTAACCTCAAAAACCATAATTTCCACTCATTTTCAGTCTATTCTGAATACCTCACACCTCACAATATTATTTTTAGTCCTAAAATTTGCACCGAGGTCGCTGGATGACTAAGCTAAGCGACCCTAGTGGCCGACACAAACACCTGGCCCATCTAGGAGTGGCACTGCAGTGTCACGCAGGATGGCCCTTCCAAAAAACACTCCCCAAACAGCACATGACGCAAAGAAAAAAAGAGGCGCAATGAGGTAGCTGTGTGAGTAAGCTAAGCGACCCTAGTGGCCGACACAAACACCTGGCCCATCTAGGAGTGGCACTGCAGTGTCACGCAGGATGGCCCTTCCAAAAAACACTCCCCAAACAGCACATGACGCAAAGAAAAAAAGAGGCGCAATGAGGTAGCTGTGTGAGTAAGCTAAGCGACCCTAGTGGCCGACACAAACACCTGGCCCATCTAGGAGTGGCACTGCAGTGTCACGCAGGATGGCCCTTCCAAAAAACACTCCCCAAACAGCACATGACGCAAAGAAAAAAAGAGGCGCAATGAGGTAGCTGTGTGAGTAAGCTAAGCGACCCTAGTGGCCGACACAAACACCTGGCCCATCTAGGAGTGGCACTGCAGTGTCACGCAGGATGGCCCTTCCAAAAAACACTCCCCAAACAGCACATGACGCAAAGAAAAAAAGAGGCGCAATAAGGTAGCTGTGTGAGTAAGCTAAGCGACCCTAGTGGCCGACACAAACACCTGGCCCATCTAGGAGTGGCACTGCAGTGTCACGCAGGATGGCCCTTCCAAAAAACACTCCCCAAACAGCACATGACGCAAAGAAAAAAAGAGGCGCAATGAGGTAGCTGTGTGAGTAAGCTAAGCGACCCTAGTGGCCGACACAAACACCTGGCCCATCTAGGAGTGGCACTGCAGTGTCACGCAGGATGGCCCTTCCAAAAAACACTCCCCAAACAGCACATGACGCAAAGAAAAAAAGAGGCGCAATGAGGTAGCTGTGTGAGTAAGCTAAGCGACCCTAGTGGCCGACACAAACACCTGGCCCATCTAGGAGTGGCACTGCAGTATCACGCAGGATGGCCCTTCCAAAAAACACTCCCCAAACAGCACATGACGCAAAGAAAAAAAGAGGCGCAATGAGGTAGCTGTGTGAGTAAGCTAAGCGACCCTAGTGGCCGACACAAACACCTGGCCCATCTAGGAGTGGCACTGCAGTGTCACGCAGGATGGCCCTTCCAAAAAACACTCCCCAAACAGCACATGACGCAAAGAAAAAAAGAGGCGCAATGAGGTAGCTGTGTGAGTAAGCTAAGCGACCCTAGTGGCCGACACAAACACCTGGCCCATCTAGGAGTGGCACTGCAGTGTCACGCAGGATGGCCCTTCCAAAAAACACTCCCCAAACAGCACATGACGCAAAGAAAAAAAGAGGCGCAATGAGGTAGCTATGTGAGTAAGCTAAGCGACCCTAGTGGCCGACACAAACACCTGGCCCATCTAGGAGTGGCACTGCAGTGTCACGCAGGATGGCCCTTCCAAAAAACACTCCCCAAACAGCACATGACGCAAAGAAAAATTAAAGAAAAAGAGGTGCAAGATGGAATTGTCCTTGGGCCCTCCCACCCACCCTTATGTTGTATAAACAGGACATGCACACTTTAACCAACCCATCATTTCAGTGACAGGGTCTGCCACACGACTGTGACTGAAATGACGGGTTGGTTTGGACCCCCACCAAAAAAGAAGCAATTCATCTCTCCTTGCACAAACTGGCTCTACAGAGGCAAGATGTCCACCTCATCATCATCCTCCGATATATCACTGTGTACATCCCCCTCCTCACAGATTATCAATTCGTCCCCACTGGAATCCACCATCTCAGCTCCCTGTGTACTTTGTGGAGGCAATTGCTGCTGGTCAATGTCTCCACGGAGGAATTGATTATAATTCATTTTAATGAACATCATCTTCTCCACATTTTCTGGAAGTAACCTCGTACGCCGATTGCTGACAAGGTGAGCGGCGGCACTAAACACTCTTTCGGAGTACACACTTGTGGGAGGGCAACTTAGGTAGAATAAAGCCAGTTTGTGCAAGGGCCTCCAAATTGCCTCTTTTTCCTGCCAGTATAAGTACGGACTGTCTGACGTGCCTACTTGGATGCGGTCACTCATATAATCCTCCACCATTCTTTCAATGGGGAGAGAATCATATGCAGTGACAGTAGACGACATGTCCGTAATCGTTGTCAGGTCCTTCAGTCCGGACCAGATGTCAGCATCAGCAGTCGCTCCAGACTGCCCTGCATCACCGCCAGCGGGTGGGCTCGGAATTCTGAGCCTTTTCCTCGCACCCCCAGTTGCGGGAGAATGTGAAGGAGGAGATGTTGACAGGTCGCGTTCCGCTTGACTTGACAATTTTCTCACCAGCAGGTCTTTGAACCCCAGCAGACTTGTGTCTGCCGGAAAGAGAGATCCAAGGTAGGTTTTAAATCTAGGATCGAGCACGGTGGCCAAAATGTAGTGATCTGATTTCAACAGATTGACCACCCGTGAATCCTTGTTAAGCGAATTAAGGGCTCCATCCACAAGTCCCACATGCCTAGCAGAATCGCTCCGTGTTAGCTCCTCCTTCAATGTCTCCAGCTTCTTCTGCAAAAGCCTGATGAGGGGAATGACCTGACTCAGGCTGGCAGTGTCTGAACTGACTTCACGTGTGGCAAGTTCAAAGGGCAGCAGAACCTTGCACAACGTTGAAATCATCCTCCACTGCGCTTGAGACAGGTGCATTCCACCTCCTATATCGTGCTGAATTGTATAGGCTTGAATGGCCTTTTGCTGCTCCTCCAACCTCTGAAGCATATATAGGGTTGAATTCCACCTCGTTACCACTTCTTGCTTCAGATGATGGCAGGGCAGGTTCAGGCGTTTTTGGTGTTGCTCCAGTCTTCTGTACGTGGTGCCTGTACGCCGAAAGTGTCCCGCAATTCTTCTGGCCACCGACAGCATCTCTTGCACGCCCCTGTCGTTTTTTAAAAAATTCTGCACCACCAAATTCAAGGTATGTGCAAAACATGGGACGTGCTGGAATTTGCCCATATTTAATGCACACACAATATTGCTGGCGTTGTCCGATGCCACAAATCCACAGGAGAGTCCAATTGGGGTAAGTCATTCCGCGATGATATTCTTCAGTTGCCGTAAGAGGTTTTCAGCTGTGTGCTTATTCTGGAAACCGGTGATACAAAGCGTAGCCTGCCTAGGAAAGAGTTGGCGTTTGCGAGATGCTGCTACTGGTGCCGCCGCTGCTATTATTGCGGCGGGAGTCCATACATCTACCCAGTGGGCTGTCACAGTCATATAGTCCTGACCCTGCCCTGCTCCACTTGTCCACATGTCCGTGGTTAAGTGGACATTGGGTACAACTGCATTTTTTAGGACACTGGTGAGTCTTTTTCTGACGTCCGTGTACATTCTCGGTATCGCCTGCCTAGAGAAGTGGAACCTAGATGGTATTTGGTAACGGGGGCACACTACCTCAAGAAATTGTCTAGTTCCCTGTGAACTAACGGCGGATACCGGACACACGTCTAACACCAACATAGTTGTCAAGGCCTCAGTTATCCGCTTTGCAACAGGATGACTGCTGTGATATTTCATCTTCCTCGCAAAGGACTGTTGGACAGTCAATTGCTTGGTGGAAGTAGTAAAAGTGGGCTTACGACTTCCCCTCTGGGATGACCATCGACTCCCAGCAGCAACAACAGCAGCGCCAGCAGCAGTAGGCGTTACACGCAAGGATGCATCGGAGGAATCCCAGGCAGGAGAGGACTCGTCAGAATTGCCAGTGACATGGCCTGCAGGACTATTGGCATTCCTGGGGAAGGAGGAAATTGACACTGAGGGAGTTGGCGGGGTGGTTTGCGTGAGCTTGGTTACAAGAGGAAGGGATTTACTGGTCAGTGGACTGCTTCCGCTGTCGCCCAAAGTTTTTGAACTTGTCACTGACTTATTATGAATGCGCTGCAGGTGACGTATAAGGGAGGATGTTCCGAGGTGGTTAACGTCCTTACCCCTATTTATTACAGCTTGACAAAGGCAACACACGGCTTGACAAATGTTGTCCGCATTTCTGTTGAAATACTTCCACACCGAAGAGCTGATTTTTTTGGTATTTTCACCAGGCATGTCAACGGCCATATTCCTCCCACGGACAACAGGTGTCTCCCCGGGTGCCTGACTTAAACTAACCACCTCACCATCAGAATCCTCCTTGTCAATTTCCTCCCCAGCGCTAGCAACACCCATATCCTCCTCATCCTGGTGTACTTCAACACTGACATCTTCAATCTGACTATCAGGAACTGGACTGCGGGTGCTCCTTCCAGCACTTGCAGGGGGCGTGCAAATGGTGGAAGGCGCATGCTCTTCACGTCCAGTGTTGGGAAGGTCAGGCATCGCAACCGACACAATTGGACTCTCCTTGTGGATTTGTGATTTCGAAGAACGCACAGTTCTTTGCGGTGCTTTTGCCAGCTTGAGTCTTTTCATTGAGTGCTTCCATCCTCATGTGAAGCTGAACCACTAGCCATGAACATAGGCCAGGGCCTCAGCCGTTCCTTGCCACTCCGTGTGGTAAATGGCATATTGGCAAGTTTACGCTTCTCCTCCGACAATTTTATTTTAGATTTTTGAGTCCTTTTTTTACTGATATTTGGTGTTTTGGATTTTACATGCTCTGTACTATGACATTGGGCATCGGCCTTGGCAGACGACGTTGCTGGCATTTCATCGTCTCGGCCATGACTAGTGGCAGCAGCTTCAGCACGAGGTGGAAGTCGATCTTGATCTTTCCCTAATTTTGGAACCTCAACATTTTTGTTCTCCATATTTTAATAGGCACAACTAAAAGGCACCTCAGGTAAACAATGGAGATGGATGGATACTAGTATACTTATGGATGGACGAGCGACTGCCGACACAGAGGTAGCTACAGCCGTGGACTACCGTACTGTGTCTGCTGCTAATATAGACTGGATGATAATGAGATAAAATTAAAATATATATATATATATATATATATCACACTAGTACTGCAGCCGGACAGGTATATATTATGTAATGACGGACCTGCTGGACACTGTCTGTCAGACTCAGCACTGCAGACTCCTAAAGTAAGCTACTAGTATCAAGAAGATAGAAAAAAAAATAAACCACGGGTAGGTGGTATACAATTATGGATGGACGAGCGACTGCCGACACAGAGGTAGCTACAGCCGTGGACTACCGTACTGTGTCTGCTGCTAATATAGACTGGATGATAATGAGATAAAATTAAAATATATATATATATATATCACACTAGTACTGCACCCGGACAGGTATATATTATGTAATGACGGACCTGCTGGACACTGTCTGTCAGACTCAGCACTGCAGACTCCTAAAGTAAGCTACTTGTATCAAGAAGATAGAAAAAAAATAAACCACGGGTAGGTGGTATACAATTATGGATGGACGAGCGACTGCCGACACAGAGGTAGCTACAGCCGTGGACTACCGTACTGTGTCTGCTGCTAATATAGACTGGATGATAATGAGATAAAATTAAAATATATATATATATATATATATCACACTAGTACTGCAGCCGGACAGGTATATATTATGTAATGACGGACCTGCTAGACACTGTCTGCAGAATGCGTTTATAAAAACACCACACGACGAGTGTTTAACTTTTTCAGGCAGACAATCACAATATACTGGTGGTCAGCAGACAATCACAATACTGGTGGTCAGTGGTCACTGGTCAGTCACACTGGCAGTGGCACTCTGGCAGCAAAAGTGTGCACTGTACTTAAAATATGTACTCCTGCTATAACTGCTCCCCAGTCTCCCCCACAATTAAGCTGTGTGAGCAGTGAGCACTCAGCAGTCAGATAATGATATACAGTATATGATGCAGCACACTGGGCTGAGCACAGATATGGTATGTGTGACTGTGTCACACTGTGTATCGTTTTTTTTCAGGCAGAGAACGGATTCATTAAACTGGTGGCACTGGTCACTGCCACTGGTCACACTATCAGCAGCAAGTAGTACTCCTCCTATATTATGCTCCCCAAAATTTGTGTCTCTCTCTCTCTAGTACTATTAGTCACTCTAAACGGAGAGGACGCCAGCCACGTCCTCTCCCTATCAATCTCAATGCACGTGTGAAAAATGGCGGCGACGCGCGGCTCCTTATATAGAATCCAAGTCTCGCGATAGAATCCGAGCCTCGCGAGAATCCGACAGCGGGATGATGACGTTCGGGCGCGCTCGGGTTAACCGAGCAAGGCGGGAGGATCCGAGCCTGCTCGGCCCCGTGTAAAAAAAGCTGAAGTTCGGCGGGTTCGGATTCAGAGAAACCGAACCCGCTCATCTCTACCCCAGACCCCACAGTTTTAGGGGGATCCCCGGCTGGAGCAGCTCTGAGGCTCTCCCCGTCTTGCCAGCAACAGCAGCTGTGTGCTGGCTGTGATGTGTTAGTGCAGGGAGGCTGCTGCCGCTTAGCAGCAGCAGTCTCTTCTGCCTGTGCTAGGATGTAGGGGAAGCAAGATCACACTGGTCGAGGGACCAAAATCTGTCCCAAAAAAATCTGATCCCCGTAATTTGCATATGTGGGTGTGGCCACGACTCCTGTGATTAGGCCACGCCCCTAAACCAGCAGCAGGCACAGCAATCTGGTAGGGTCCCCCTGTCTCAAGTGCCCTGGTCCCCCTGATGGCATGATCCGGCCCTGCCCACCGATGTGCTCTGGCTGCAGTGAGTTCCTCCAGGGGCCTGGCACCCTCACTGTGTATGTGAGACAACAATAAAAATGGTGCTAAAAATTCATGCACTAAAAAATGAGAAACATTAGAAACAACTGTATGTCTATAATTATGTAAAGAAATAAATATATATATATATATATATATATATATATATATATATATAAAAAATTCTGTATAAAGAAAAAGCAGCTTAACTGAGGATTTCAATAGTAGCAGGGTGATTCCTGCTACTATTGTGCATAAATGTAGGTAGCACACGTACAGACGTACAAGGATATATTTAAAATAGGCAGTTCATCTGTGCATAAATGTAGGTAGCACACGTACAGGATTGAAAAATCAAAACAGCTTATCTGTCCATATGTCGGGAGTCCAAGGGGTAAGTAGCAGGTCCCTGTTCCAACGCGTTTCGTCCTATTATTTGGACTTCATCACCTTGATGAAGTCCAAATAATAGGACAAAACGCGTTGGGTCAGGGACCTGCTACTTACCCCTTGGACTCCCCACATATGGACAGATAAGCTGTTTTGATTTTTCAATCCTGTACGTGTGCTACCTACATTTATGCACAGATGAACTGCCTATTTTAAATATATCCTTGTACGTCTGCTACTTGCATTTTTAAGACAGAGAGTTGCTGCCTACTTTCTGGACACTCTCCATGTGGACAGATAAGCCGCTTTTATTTCTCAAATCCTGTATGTGCGCTACCTGCATCCACGGATTTATGAATAGTTTTTATATAGACTCTTGTATGTTGGTTACCTACATCTGTGGCAGGATTTTGTTTATTAAAATTGTTGTTGCTTGTTTTTAACTCGCTCTTTTGAAAATTATTGGAATGAGCAAAATTCCTAACTCTAGAGCTGCTGTAAAAATTATTGGTTTATTTTAAAAAACAGTACACACTATGTTGCTTTTATTTTTTCTCCACATGTCCTGCCTCTAAGAGTCATCAGCCTGAAATTATTTGAAGCTAAGTTGTTACCTATTGTTATAACTTATTACACCTGAATGCACATACTTTTTCACCAACACTATTAGGCGCTTTTATATACTTAATTTTTTATATATATATATAAATTATATGTGTGCGTGTGTCTTGAGAAAGGTTGATGGGGGGCCCCGGAGAAATACATGTACCGGGCCCCAAAATTTCTGTTGTCGGCCCTGCTCACAGCTACCATTCTTGTCTCTGCCATCAATGGTAAAACTAGTAAACATTAGGCATAGACCATTGATGATTTGTAGTCAGCGACGGTCATTAACCAACGCTACTCTGTTCTCCCAGTGCTACCTTTTCCTTCATATTATCCAATTATCCATCTCCCCGCTTTCTCTTACTTTAATCACACAGTGACAGTGGCATCCTCCTCCTGGCACTTCTTTCACACAGTCCCAATTTTGTAGGGGGGGGGGGGGGGGATGAATTGTCCAGTCCCCTGCCTGCTGTAGTAGAAGAGCTAGACCATATCATGCTGTGTATGCAAATTACTAACAGGTTAGGAAAGCTTAGCACAGTGATGATGTTGCTGCGCAGCGCACTTCCAGTCTATCATCTTTTGGTATAAGGGCGCCAGGTTTTCTACTGCGACAGATGACGAGACAATGAACCCGCCAATGATAACGGGAGAACTTGGACCCCTTAATCCAGCTATGCACATGTCCCACTGCTCCCCCAATCCAATCTTCTGCACAGAATTCCATTATTTGTTTATATTTCCAAGACCAAAATTCTGTTACCCTTATAGCGCCCTTATAATCTTGCAATTATTTGGTAATCACTACACTGAATAAAAAAATCCATCTTAATAATACATTTATTTCTGTAGTGGCAAGTAGGTAGGCTACCATGGTATCCGGATGATAGGTCTACAGTTAAAAGGTTGACAGCCAATAGGTCGACACCAAATGGTTAATATGGTCCAAATGCCATCAGTCAGGTTCAAATGGTAGACATGACAATGGTCTACACCACATATGGTCGACATGAGGTTTTTTTTTGTTTTTTTCATACTTTACCATTCATGTGGCCTACGATTGGGAATAGTAACCTGTGTGAAGCAATTATGCTGTGGCTTTTGCGTACTGTGAGGATAATTCAGATATGATCGTGGATGTGCTAAATTTAGCACATCAAAGAACAGTTACTCAGACATGCGGGGGGACGCCCAGCACAGGACTAGTAAGCCCAGCATGCCTGGCCCTACCCCCTGCAAGGGTGCAAAAGCATCGCCTTTGCACCCACTGAGAAGCTCCCTGCCAGCGCAGCTCCTGCGCGCTGGCAGGCCGCTTCTCGCCACGCCCCGTGTCGCAGTGGCTGCACGTGACATCATGCAGCCGCCGCGGCCCACCCCTGCAATGGTCTGGACACGCCTGCGTTGTCTGGACCATGCCCCGCCAATGGCGTTCTGAAGCTGTTGGCACGCCTCCTCCCGCCCCACAACCGCCTCTGCCTGTCAATCAGCCGCTGCAGCGATCCAGTCTGAATTAGGCCCTGTGAGTGATCTCACAGAGATAGCACATGACACATCCTGCACATACGTAGAAATGTAAGCATAGGAGCAGTGCGTAAACCATCATGGTTTTTGTATTGTTACCTACAGATATGATTGCATCTAAACCTTTCCATTATATAATGAATTCACATGCATCTTTACTTTCCATTGAAGTTATGTGGACAAAGGCCCTCATTCCGAGTTGTTCGCTCGCTAGTTGCTTTAAGCAGCAGTGCACACGCTAGGCCTTCGCCCTCTGGGAGTGTATCTTAGCTTAGCAGAAGTGCGAACGAAAGATTAGCAGTTCTGCTATTAAATATTTCCCTGCAGTTTCTGAGTAGCTCCAGACCTACTCCTAGATTGCGATCACCTCAGTCCGTTTAGTTCCTGGTTTGATGTCACAAACACGCCCTGCATTCGGCCAGCCACTCCCCCATTTCCCCAGCCACTCCCGCGTTTTTGGCTGGCACACCTGAGTTTTTTAGCACACTCCCTGAAAACGCTCAGTTACCACCCAGAAACACCCACTTCCTGTCAATCACTCACCGATCAGCAGAGCGACTGAAAAGCGTCGCTTGGCCATGTGTAA
Source organism: Pseudophryne corroboree (assembly GCF_028390025.1). Classification (NCBI taxonomy): domain Eukaryota; kingdom Metazoa; phylum Chordata; class Amphibia; order Anura; family Myobatrachidae; genus Pseudophryne; species Pseudophryne corroboree. Next base: position 448,019,592 of record NC_086447.1, read on the forward strand.
AATTGCATAGTTTTGTGTGAAAGTACTTAGCGCGTGCGCACTGCGGCCCATACGCATGTGCAGAACTGCCGGTTTTCAGCCTGATCGCAATTCTGCTAAAAACGGCAGTGAGCGAACAACTCGGAATGACCCCCAATAAGAAACTGATCCAGAGTTATACGCAAGTCCATTTTACACTGAACATGCTTCGTAGTTGGGCATAGGCAACTTTTGGCAACTGCGGGTGACTCAAAGGTGAACTACTATGTTCCCTTCATACTACATCTGGGGAATACTTAATATTTGTGGGTACCCCTGAAAAGTTTATATTTTAAATATTATTTGATAAATAGGCACCAAGCCATATAAAAACACAGCAAAGCCTCTTATTAAATGGTTATTCACAACATTTTATAAACTGGTCATTGATTATGCTATAATGTAAGAAATATTTTATAATTTAAGTGTAACTTCAGGTATTTGTTTTCTTAGAAATAAGTCAATATTGCCACCTTGTGTTTAGAATGGGAATGATTCTTGGTGCAATGATTTAAGCAAAGTCTACTCTATGGGGGTTATTCAGAGTTGTTAGCAAACCAAAAAGCACACTAATGAACAAAGGGGGTCATTCCGAGTTGTTCGCTCGGTAATTTTTTTCGCATCTCAGCGATTTTCCGCTTAGTGCGCATGCGCAATGTCCGCAGTGCGACTGCGCCAAGTAAATTTGCTATGCAGTTAGGAATTTTACTCACGGCATTACAAGGTTTTTTCATCGTTCTGGTGATCGTAGTGTGATTGACAGGAAGTGGGTGTTACTGGGCGGAAACTGGCCGTTTTATGGGTGTGTGCGGAAAAACGCTACCGTTTCTGGGAAAAACGCGGGAGTGGCTGGAGAAACGGAGGAGTGTCTGGTTGTGACGTCAAACCAGGAACGACAAGCACTGAACTGATCGCAGATGCCGAGTAAGTCTGGAGCTACTCAGAAACTGCTAAGAGAGGTGTAATCGCAATATTGCGAATACGTCGTTCGCAATTTTAAGAAGCTAAGATTCACTCCCAGTAGGCGTCGGCTTAGCGTGAGTAAATCTGCTAAAAGCAGCTTGCGAGCGAACAACTCGGAATGACCCCCAAAAGCAGGTTGCACTGCAGGGGGGGCAGACACTGTATAACATGTGCAGAGACAGTTAGATTTGGGTGAGGTGTGTTCAAACTGATATCTACTGTAAATTGCAGTGTAAAATTAAAGCATCTACTATTTTTCCCTGCACAGTATAGACACAATATAACCAGAAGCATCGGAACTGGCAAGGGGTCAGCTCGCCCCCCCAAAACATAGAGAGGCGCTGATCAGGGGAGAGGAGGAGTGGAGGAGCGATGTGCGGTCAGGTGAAAGACCGCACATTACATCCTCCGCTCTGTGTAGTGAACGTCCCGCGCCCGGTGCAGACCCCTCCCCCGTCATTTTCAGGCATATTTTTTGTTATTGCTGCCGCTGCGCTGCTAGTCACACAGCAGCAGCAGCATGCCTGCAGCCAGAGGAGCTCCGCCTCCTTGAGCTCTGCTCTGCGAGGTGCGAGCTTCCCGGCCGTCAGCTTGAGGGAGGAGGGGATCTCTCCGCGCGCGATGGTTGCAGCAGACGGAGGACCTACTGAGCCTGGAGTCGGACAGGTGAGCAGGAACGGAGAGGGTGAGGAGGCTGGCTGTGGACTGTGCGGCTGGAGGCATCCCCGGGGATAGCGTGGTGGAGAGAGGTAAGAGGCGGCTGGAGGCATTATCCCCTGTGACAGCGAGGGAGGGGGAGGAAGCTGCCTTAGACGCTGGAAGCATCCCCTGTGACTAGGGGTAGAGGAGGCTGGCTGTGCCACTGGAGGCATCCTCTGTGCTCTGTGAAAGGGGGGGTGGGGGGGGAGGCTGTCAGTGCTGCTGGAAGGCATCCCCTGCCCCTGTCACCGTGCAGTGGGGAGGGGGGGGGGAGGGTTAGAAGGGCAGTGCCGTTTCTAGCGGCGGGCGAGCCGTGCAACCGCACGGGGCGCCCGCCGCGGCACTTTGTGACTACTCCTCTCCTCCCTCTCTCATCCCCCGAGCGCTCCTGCTCGGGGGGCGGGGCTTCGCGGAATGACGCGTTTGCGTCGTGATATCATGACGCAAACGCGTCATTTCGCGAAGCCCCGCCCCCCGAGCAGGAGCGCTCGGGGGATGAGAGAGGGAGGAGAGGAGGACTGGAGATAACCATCGACAGAGGAGGCGGCCGGCGCGCGGGACCCGAAGAGCGGCAAGTTGTAAGTATACTATTCTCTCTCTCTCTCCCTCCCTCCCTCCCCCCACTTGACACCTGCCGCACTGTGTAAAATGGGGGCACCTGCCGCACTGTGTAAAATGGGGGCACCTGCCGCACTGTGTAAATGGGGATACCTGCCGCACTGTGTAACTGGGGATACCTGCCGCACTGTGTAAATTGGGATACCTGCCTGCGTACTGTGTAAAATGGGGGCACGTGCCTGCGTACTGTGTAAAATGGGGACACCTGCGTGCGTACTGTGTAAAATGGGGACACCTGCGTGCGTACTGTGTAAAATGGGGACACCTGCCAGCGTACTGTGTAAAATGGGGACACCTGCCTGCGTACTGTGTAAAATGGGGATATCTGCCTGCGTACTGTGTAAAATGGGGACACCTGCCTGCCGCACTTTGTAAAATGGGGACACCTGCCTGCCGCACTTTGTAAAATGGGGACACCTGCCTGCCGCAGTTTGTAAAATGGGGACACCCGCCTGCCCCGCTGTGTAATATGGGGACACTTGCCTGGTGTAATGTGTAAAAAGGGGACTTTTTTATTTGTATTTTTTCCCCCTGTGGTGGGTGTGATATCAGACGAGGCCACGCCCACTGTAATGAGACCACGCCCATTTCAATCAGGCCACACAGCCTTGTCGGGAGCGCGCGCATGCTTTTTTTCTGGCTATATGGGGGGGGGGGGGCACGCAATTTTTTTTTATAGCAATGGTGGGGGGGGCGCATTTTGAAATCTCGCACTGGGAGCCAAATTGTCTAGAAACGGCCCTGTAGAAGGCTGTCTGTGCCCTATCATTCACTATCCCCCTGTCACCCTCACCATGTCATCCACTATCCACCTGTCACCCTTACCATGTCACCCACTATCCACCTGTCACCCTCACCATGTCACCCACTATCCACCTGTCACCGTCACCCCATGTCACCCACTATCCACCTGTCACCCTCACCATGTCACCCACTATCCCCCTGTCACCCTCACCATGTCACCCACTATCCACCTCTCACCTTCACCATGTCACCCACTATCCACCTCTCACCCTCACCATGTCACCCACTATCCCCCTGTCACCCTCACCATGTCACCCACTATCCACCTCTCACCCTCACCATGTCGCCCACTATCCCCCTGTCACCCTCATCATGTCACCCACTATCCCCCTGTCACCCTCACCATGTCACCCACTATCCACTTCTCACCCTCACCATGTCACCCACTATCCCCCTGTCACCCTCACCATGTCACCCACTATCCCCCTGTCACCCTCAGCATGTCACCCACTATCCACCTCTCACCCTCACCATGTCACCCACTATCCACCTCTCACCCTCACCATGTCACCCACTATCCCCCTGTCACCCACACCATGACACCCACTATCCACCTGTCACCCTCACCATGTCACCCACTATCCCCCTGTCACCCTCACCATGTCACCCACTATCCACCTGTCACCCTCACCATGTCACCCACTATCCTCCTGTCACCCTCACCATGTCACCCACTATCCACCTCTCACCCTCACCATGTCACCCACTATCCCCCTGTCCCCCTCACCATGTCACCCACTATCCACCTCTCACCCTCACCATGTCACCCACTATCCCCCTGTCACCCTCACCATGTCACCCACTATCCACTTCTCACCCTCACCATGTCACCCACTATCCCCCTGTCACCCTCACCATGTCACCCACTATCCCCCTGTCACCCTCACCATGTCACCCACTATCCACCTGTCACCCTCACCATGTCACCCACTATCCTCCTGTCACCCTCACCATGTCACCCACTATCCACCTCTCACCCTCACCATGTCACCCACTATCCCCCTGTCCCCCTCACCATGTCACCCACTATCCACCTCTCACCCTCACCATGTCACCCACTATCCCCCTGTCACCCTCACCATGTCACCCACTATCCACTTCTCACCCTCACCATGTCACCCACTATCCCCCTGTCACCCTCACCATGTCACCCACTATCCCCCTGTCACCCTCAGCATGTCACCCACTATACACCTCTCACCCTCACCATGTCACCCACTATCCCCCTGTCACCCTCACCATGTCACCCACTATCCACCTCTCACCCTCACCATGTCACCCACTATCCCCCTGTCACCCTCACCATGTCGCCCACTATCCACCTGTCACCCTCACCATGTCACCCACTATCCCCCTGTCACCCTCACCATGTCACCCACTATGCCCCTGTCACCCTCACCATGTCACCCATTATCTCCTTGTAACTCTCTCTCTGTCACCCACTATCTCCATCACCTAGTATCTCCCTGTCTCCCTCACCATGTCACCCACTATTTTTCTGTCACCCAATGTCTTTCTGTCACCCACTATTTCCCTGACACTTTCTATCTCCCTGTCACACCTCCTTGCTGAGAACTGCTGCTGTTGCTGCCGGCTGCCAGCGCATGTCACTGTGACAGGCAGCAGCTGCTCCGGCAGCATGAAAAGTGCCCCCCCCCCCCCCCCCCCCCGCGCTGTCTCCTTACTGAGGAAGCCACACTGTCCTGCCTGTTCGCTGCTGCTGCTGCCAGCCACTGGCAGCAGCGACAGTGGCAACGGCGGCATGAAGAGATGTGCTGCTCACCCGCCCAGGAAGACCACACTATCTCAGGCAGCTCTGAGTACTCTCCGAGTCCTGAGCTCCGCCTCCCCAGTGGGCTGCTCTAAATCAAAGAGACAGCACACAGACAGAATCCCACGTGTGACAGGCTGGTGCTTTTTCCTAAAGAAGAGAGGAGGCATTACTTACACTCCAAATATATGGTAATCAACAGTCGGGGGATGATGGCTCTACGTATGTTATAATCTGTATATGAATGTTTAATCCACACTTGGATTTAAAGTGTTTTATTTATTCTAATAAAGCTATTTTTATATGCCCCTTCCCTCACTCTCCCTGTAAGTCCACCCTTGGTGCCCCTGCCCTCACCCGCCCTGTAACACCCCGTCAGCATCCCTGCCCTCACCCTCCCTGTAACTCCCCCCTCAGTGTGCACTCACCCTCCTTCTAACTCCCCCCTCAGCATCCCTACTCTCACCCTCCCAGTAGCTCCCCCTCAGCGTCCCAGACCTCATCCTTCCTGTAACTCGACCCTCAGTGCTCCTCACGTTCCTTCTAACTCCCTGTCAGCTCCCATGCCCTCACCCTCCCTGTAACTCCCCGTCTGTGTCCCTGCCCTCACCCGCCATGTAACTCCCCATCAGTGTCCCTGCCTCACCCGCCATGTAACTAGTGATGTGCACCGGAAATTTTTCGGGTTTTGTGTTTTGGTTTTGGATTCGGTTCCGCGGCCGTGTTTTGGATTCGGACGCGTTTTGGCAAAACCTCCCTGAAAATTTTTTGTCGGATTCGGATGTGTTTTGGATTCGGGTGTTTTTTTACAAAAACCCCTCAAAAACCGCTTAAATCATAGAATTTGGGGGTCATTTTGATCACATAGTATTATTAACCTCAATAACCATAATTTCCACTCATTTTCAGTCTATTCTGAACACCTCACACCTCACAATATTATTTTTAGTCCTAAAATTTGCACCGAGGTCGCTGGATGACTAAGCTAAGCGACCCAAGTGGCCGACACAAACACCTGGCCCATCTAGGAGTGGCACTGCAGTGTCAGACAGGATGGCACTTCAAAAAATAGTCCCCAAACAGCACATGATGCAAAGAAAAAAAGAGGTGCACCAAGGTCGCTGGATGGCTAAGCTAAGCGACACAAGTGGCCGACACAAACACCTGGCCCATCTAGGAGTGGCACTGCAGTGTCAGGCAGGATGGCACTTCAAAAAAATAGTCCCCAAACAGCACATGATGCAAAGAAAAAAAGAGGCGCAATGAGGTAGCTGTGTGACTAAGCTAAGCGACCCAAGTGGCCGACACAAACGCCTGGCCCATCTAGGAGTGGCACTGCAGTTTTCTGGCGAGAGGATGAATGCTTCCATCCTCATGTGAAGCTGAACCACTAGCCATGAACATAGGCCAGGACCTCAGCCGTTCCTTGCCACTCCATGTCGTAAATGGCATATTGGCAAGTTTACGCTTCTCCTCAGACGCTTTTAATTTTGATTTTTGGGTCCTTTTACTTACTGAACTTTTGTGTTTTGAATTTTACATGCTCTCTACTATGACATTGGGCATCGGCCTTGGCAGACGACGTTGATGGCATTTCATCGTCTCGGCCATGACTAGTGGCAGCAGCTTCAGCACGAGGTGGAAGTGGATCTTGATCTTTCCCTATTTTACCCTCCACATGGCCTACTACTATATATGGCCTACTACTATAGGGTTTGGAATGGGTACTATTCCAATGGCCTACTACTATATATAGCGGCTCCTTATATAGAATCCGAATCTCGCGAGAATCCGACAGCGGGATGATGACGTTCGGGCACGCTCGGGTTAACCGAGCCATACGGGAGAATCCGAGTATGCCTCGGACCCGTGTAAAATGGGTGAAGTTCGGGGGGGTTCGGTTTCCGAGGAACCGAACCCGCTCATCTCTACATGTAACTCCCCATCAGTGTCTCTGCCCTCACCCTTCATGTAGCTCCCCCCTCAGTGTGCACTCACCCTCCTTCTAACTCCACCCTCAGCATCCCTGCCCTCACCCTCCCTGTAACTCCCCCCTCAGTGCTCCTCACACTCCTTGTAACTCCCTGTCAGTGCCCATGCCCTCACCCTCCCTGTAACACCCCCCTTAGCATCCCAGCCCTCACCCTCCCTGTAACTCCCCCCTCAGGGTCCCAGCCCTCACCCTCCCTGTAACTCCCGCCTCAGCGTCCCAGCCCTCACCCTCCCTGTAACTCCCCCCTCAGCGTCCCAGCCCTCACCCTCCCTGTAACTCCCCCCTCAGCGTCCCAGCCCTCACCCTCCCTGTAACTCCCCCCTCAGCGTCCCAGCCCTCATCCTTCCTGTAACTCCACCCCCAGTGCTCTTCACACTCCTTCTAACTTCCTGTCAGTATCCCTGCCCTCACCCTCCCTGTAACTCCCCCCTCAGCGTCCCAGCCCTCACCCTCCCTGTAACTCCCCCCTCAGCGTCCCAGCCCTCACCCTCCCTGTAACTCCCCCCTCAGCGTCCCAGCCCTCACTCTCCCTGTAACTCCCCCCTCAGCGTCCCAGTCCTCACCCTCCCTGTAACTCCCCCCTCAGCGTCCCAGCCCTCATCCTTCCTGTAACTCCACCCTCAGTGCTCTTCACACTCCTTCTAACTCCCTGTCAGCATCCCTGTCCTCACCCTCCCTGTAACTCCCACGGCCACTACTAAAAGTCACCTCGACGCCAGCACTGCACTGGTCACTGCTAGTGCTTGATCTACTCTCCCTGCTACATGGGGCACGTGGTGGGAAACTAGAGTGGCATGGGAGAGCTGAGCTGCTTATTTTGCTGTTCTGTGTTCAAATAGTCGCCACCTCCAAGGGGAGTCTATATTTGCTGTGCAAGTGTGCGATTGCATGTGTACGCCGAGCTGCTAAAATCCACTAAAATCAACTTTGTGCAGTCTCTGCGCAGCTCAGGACTTACTCCTCCAGTGCGATCACATCAGGCTGATCGGGGCCGGAGCTGACGTCAGACACCCTCCCTGATAATACTTGGGCACACCTGCGATTTTCCGGACACTCCCAGTAAACGGTCAGTTTCCACCCACAAACAGCCACTTCCGGTCAATCACCTTGCGAATGCCCATGCCAACGGATTTTTCACATCATCCTCTCGCTGACCAGCAACACCCTTTGTTGCTGTCCAACGCGCGTACGCCGTTAATACCTGATTGCCCACTGTGCGAAAACATACAACAGCGATCAGATTTGAATGATCCCCTTAGTGTGGATCTGGCCTTCTCAATGTATTTCAGGTGGATCAGGTAGTGACACTTGCACACGTAACGCCTCCTATACCAGTGATGCTTACACACATAACACCTCCTGTACCAGTGACACAAACACACGTAACGCCCCCTGTACCAGTGATGCTTACACACGTAACACCCCCTGTACCAGTGATACGTTACATACGTAACACCTCCTGTACCCGTGATGCTTACACACGTAACACTCCCTGTACCAGTGATACTTTACACACGTAACACCTCCTGTACCCGTGATGCTTACACACGTAACACTCCCTGTACCAGTGATACTTTACACACGTAACACCTCCTGTACCCGTGATGCTTACACACGTAACACCCCCTGTACCAGTGATACTTTACACACGTAACACCTCCTGTACCCGTGATGCTTACACACGTAATACTCCCTGTACCACTGATGCTTACACACGTAACACCTCCTGTACCACTGATGCTTACACACGTAACACCTCCTGTACCAGTGACACTTACACACGTAATACCTCCTGTACCAGTGATGCAAGCACACGTAACGCCCCCTGTACCAGTTACGCTTGCACACGTAACGCCCCCTGTACCAGTGACGCTTACACACGTAACACCTCCTGTACCAGTGATGCTTACACACGTAACGCCTCCTGTACCAGTGATGCTTACACATGTAACGCCTCCTGTACCAGTGATGCTTACACATATAACACCCCCTGTACCAGTGATGCTTATACACATAATGCTCCCTGTAGCAGTGCCGCTTATACACACAATAAACCGTGTAGTAGTGATGCTTACACACATAACGCCCCCTGTATCAATGATGATTACACATATAACGCCCGCTGTAGCAGTGACACTTGCACACGTTACGCACCTTGTACCAGTGACGCTTGCACATATAATGTCCCTTGTACCAGTGACGCTTGCATGAGTAATGCACCCTGTAGTAGTGGTGCTTGCACACGTAACGCACCCTGTAGCAGTGACACTTGCTCATGTAACACTCCCTGTAGTAGTGACACTTGCATAAGTAACGCACCCTGTACCAGTGACGCTTGCACACGTAACGCTCCCTGTACCAGTGACGCTTACACACGTAACACCCCCTGTACCACTGACGCTTACACATGTAACGCCTCCTGTACCAGTGATGCTTACACATATAAAGCCCCTGTACCAGTGATGCTTATACACATAATGCTCCGTGTAGCAGTTCCGCTTATATACATAATAAACCCTGTAGTAATGATGCTTACACACATTAAGCCCCCTGTACCAGTGATGCTTACACACGTAATGCCTCCTGTACCAGTGATGCTTACACACGTAACACCTCCTGTACCAGTGATGCTTACACACGTAACACCCCCTGTACCAGTGACGCTAACATACTTTATGCTGCACAGTCACACACACACACACACACACACACACTGTACATACATTACACACATACACAGTCGCACATTCATATACACAGATACTGTATACACACACACATACATACTGTATATATAGATACTGTACACACACACACACACTTTCACTCACTCACTTGTTTTCCATCCACTTATATTAGGACGTCTCTGGCAGCTTATCCCCTGTGTTGCAGTTTGCAGCCTGGTCCTGTGTAGCCCCACCCCTTATTACCATGTAGCCTTGCCCCCTTTTAGGTCTGCACATTGCACTGTGAGTCTGTGACAGGGGAGGAGAAGGGAAAGAAGGCTTGTAGCTGGCGTCGCCACTGCCTGTCATGGAGTGTGACAGGCGCAGCAGCTGGCAGCAGCAGGGGGGACAGGGCGGCGCAGCAGGGACATCAGCTCAGCACAGGGATACAGAGCAGGGAGAGCGCCTCTCCTTCCTGGCGCCTCTCTGCTTTGCAGCCCTTTGCTGAGCGGTTAGCACCGGGCCTGATTCCACATTCCCCTGACACCAGGGTAAGGGAATCGGAGGAATTCAACCAAAAAATTATTGGGATCAGCCAATTGGGGATATTTAACATGCAGAATATCCCTGATGGATCAGTAATCGTCAATGGCCATCAATCTGCATTTTTGATCAGCGGATTGGATCGGGGAATTGGGTAAATATGGCGTATATGTATGGCCCGCGTAAGGCGTCTGCATTTTATTTACAAATATAATGACAGCTTATTTACTGGTTTAATCAGTTTGCTAGAAATGTGTGGTGTGTGTTTCTTTTCTAGATAACTTGATCAGCTTCCTTTTCATGTATCACTGTGGGTTCATAAGTTTACTAGCCAATAGGGGCTATTTCACACTTGCTGATTACCAGCCTGTCCTGTTCGGCTCTTTAAGGGGAACGAGGCGCCCCTAACTGAGCCGCAATGGGGGCATGATCCAGGCATTGTGAAGTGGGGGGCAAGGCTATGATGACACGATTCAGCTTGAAGGGGAGGAAGCATCGGGTGGCTTTTGGGCACCATGGGTCAAAAACGTTTGGGAGCCACTGGTTTAGTGTCATGGGAGTCGTATTATCATGTAGCTATATTTCCATGCAATTCTGTGTCACTCATAATGTGAAGTGAAGACAGTTTGTGATGGATCTCTTGCACCCAGAATGGGCAGGTTCAAGTGCTGATACTAATGACAGAAAAACAATAGGTGGTATGGCTTCCTGCTTGAGGCTATATGGATCTTCACCTTAGCCCTAGGTGTACTCAGTAACATAGGGGTCTATTTACTAAACCTTGGACAGAGATAAAGTTGATGGAGATAAAGTAACAGCCAATCAGCTCCTAACTGCCATTTTTTAAACACAGCCTGTAACATAGCAGTTAGGAGCTGATTGGCTGGTACTTTATCTCCATCGACTTTGTCTCAATCCAAGGCTTAGTAACTAGACACCATGGGGTAAATTTACAAAGATGGGAGTTCTATTTAAGATGGGAAGTTGCCCATAGCAACCAATCAGATTCCAGGTATTATCTTCTAGAAGGGTCTAGATAAATGAGAAGTAGAATCTGATTGGTTGCTATGGGCAACATCCCATCTTAAATAGAACTCCCATTTTAGTAAATTTACCTCCATAATCTAGTAAATCTGACTTCCCACAAATACAGCTACTTTGTGACCGATTCAGAATCAGGCCCAAAGGGGTAAATTTACTAAGGTCCCGATTTTGACCGAGATGCCGTTTTTTCATCAAAGTGTCATCTCAGTAATTTACTAAGCAATAATCACGGCAGTGATGAGGGCATTCGTAATTTTTTGCAAGTCCAAGAAAAAAATTACGAATGAATACACCATCGGTCAAAACGCGGCTGTTTAAGTATGAATCTCGGTAATTTACTAAGAAGTGCAAAGCAAAAAAAAAACAAACACTGCCGTGAAAAATTACAACTCGTAAAAAAGTGCTATAAAAAAACAGACCTGCTTTTTTTTTCTGTGATTGGATAGGCATGCAGGGATCCATGAGATCCGTGCATGTATATCAGTGGGAAGGGGTGGGAAAGTTGTTATTTTATTAAAATAAATTGCGTGGGGTCCCCCCTCCTAAGCATAACCAGCCTCGGGCTCTTTGAGCCGATCCTGGTTGCAGAAATATGGGGGAAAAATTGACAGGGGTTCCCCCATATTTAAGCAACCAGCATCGGGCTCTGCGCCTGGTCCTGGTTCCAAAAATACGGGGGACAAAAAGAGTAGGGGTCCCCCGTATTTTTAAAACCAGCACCGGGCTCCACTAGCTGGACAGATAATGCCACAGCCGGGGGTCACTTTGATATAGTGCCCTGCGGCCGTGGCATCAAAAATCCAACTAGTCACCCCTGGCCGGGGTACCCTGGGGGAGTGGGGACCCCTTCAATCAAGGGGTCCCCCCCCCAGCCACCCAAGGGCCAGGGGTGAAGCCCGAGGCTGTCCCCCCCCATCCAATGGGCTGCGGATGGGGAGGCTGATAGCCTTTTGTGATAATGAAAAGATATTGTTTTTAGTAGCAGTACTACAAGGCCCAGCAAGCCTCCCCCGCATGCTGGTACTTGGAGAACCACAAGTACCAGCATGCAACGGAAAAACGGGCCCGCTGGTACCTGTAGTACTACTACTAAAAAAATACCCAAAAAAAGACAAGACACACACACCGTGAAAGTAAAGATTTATTACATACATGCACACAAACATACATACATACTTACCTTATGTTCACACGCAGGTCGGTCCTCTTCTCCAGTAGAATCCAAGGGGTACCTGTTGAATAAATTCTACTCACCAGATCGCGGGTCCCAGGGTCCTCGGGGCATCCATTTGTAATCCACGTACTTGCATAAAATAAGAAAACGGAAAGCCGAGCCACGAACTGAAAGGGGCCCCATGTTTTCACATGGGACTCCTTTCCCCGAATGCCAGAAACCCACTCTGACTGATGTCTAAGTGGGTTTCTTCAGCCAATCATGGAGCGCCACGTTGTAGCACTCTCCTGATCGGCTGTGTGCTCCTGTACTGTATGACAGGCGGCTACATTGTAACACTGCCGTGTGCCGCCTGTCATACAGTACAGGAGCACACATGGGGCCCCTTTCAGTTCGTGGCTCGGCTTTCCGTTTTCTTATTTTATGCAAGTACGTGGATTACAAATGGATGCCCCGAGGACCCTGGGACCCGCGATCTGGTGAGTAGAATTTATTCAACAGGTACCCCTTGGATTCTACTGGAGAAGAGGACCGACCTGCGTGTGAACATAAGGTAAGTATGTATGTATGTTTGTGTGCATGTATGTAATAAATCTTTACTTTCACGGTGTGTGTGTCTTGTCTTTTTTTGGGTATTTTTTTAGTAGTAGTACTACAGGTACCAGCGGGCCCGTTTTTCCGTCGCATGCTGGTACTTGTGGTTCTCCAAGTACCAGCATGCGGGGAGGCTTGCTGGGCCTTGTAGTACTGCTACTAAAAACAATATCTTTTCATTATCACAAAAGGCTATCAGCCTCCCCACCCGCAGCCCATTGGATGGGGGGGGACAGCCTCGGGCTTCACCCCTGGCCCTTGGGTGGCTGGGGGGGGGGACCCCTTGATTGAAGGGGTCCCCACTCCCCCAGGGTACCCCGGCCAGGGGTGACTAGTTGGATATTTGATGCCACGGCCGCAGGGCACTATATAAAAGTGACCCCCGGCTGTGGCATTATCTGTCCAGCTAGTGGAGCCCGGTGCTGGTTTTAAAAATACGGGGGACCCCTACTCTTTTTGTCCCCCGTATTTTTGGAACCAGGACCAGGCGCAGAGCCCGATGCTGGTTGCTTAAATATGGGGGAACCCCTGTCATTTTTTTCCCCATATTTCTGCAACCAGGATCGGCTCAAAGAGCCAGAGGCTGGTTATGCTTAGGAGGGGGGACCCCACGCAATTTTTTTTGGGGATTTTACAGTGTTTAATTTAAAAAAAAAAAAAAAAAAATGAACCCCAGCACGGATCACACAGATCCGGCCGAGAATCATTGTAAAAAAGTCGGCAGTGTTTTGCTAATCACTGCCGTAAAAATAAAAAAAAAACACGAATGACATCGACATCGGAACAAAAGAAAAACCCGAATACGACAGCTTAGTAAATCCATCGTAACAAATTCAAAAAGTTGCAGTTTTACACTTTCGATGTCATTCGTGATTGAACTTTGACCTGAAACGGGAAAACACGAATCTTAGTAAATTTACCCCAAAGTGTCTGCTTGTAAAAGTAGCCATCATCATCATCAGCACGTATATGATGCACAAGTCCTATCATTGTGCTGAAGTCACAATTCTGTCTCCATGCTCACGACACACATCCTATGTGCCCACATCCAGTTGCCACCCAGTGAAACCAATTATGACCTGATCGTAGCACAGCGAAAAATCCTATCGTGCGATCAGGTCGGAATGACCCCCTGTGTCAGCACAAGAAGATGTAGCTATCCCAGTGCAAGGCATTTATTAAACCTTTCTCTTCAAACACTTGAAATGCAGTGCCACCACTTTATATGGTGCATGCAGCTCTTTGACCACGAGTAAAGCATCTTGAAGTGGGACAGCTGGAACCTGATACCACAGAACAGTCCAACATGGACACATATTTGTTATGTCAACAGTAATTATGAGAATGGCAGTGCCAATATCCCTGGCACAGATGTAATGCTACATAAAGCATTTTAAACAATAAAGCATCAAGTTTAAAATAGAGATGTGCACCGGAAATTTTTCGGGTTTTGTGTTTTGGTTTTGGATTCGGTTCCGCGGCCGTGTTTTGGATTCGGACGCGTTTTGGCAAAACCTCCCTGAAAATTTTTTGTCGGATTCGGGTGTGTTTTGGATTCGGGTGTTTTTTTACAAAAAAAACTCAAAAACAGCTTAAATCATAGAATTTGGGGGTCATTTTGATCCCATAGTATTATTAACCTCAATAACCATAATTTCCACTCATTTCCAGTCTATTCCGAACACCTCACACCTCACAATATTATTTTTAGTCCTAAATTTTGCACCGAGATCGCTGGATGACTAAGCTAAGCGACCCAAGTGGCCGGCACAAACACCTAGCCCATCTAGGAGTGGCACTGCAGTGTCAGACAGGATGGCACTTTAAAAAATTGTCCCCAAACAGCACATGATGCAAAGAAAAAAAGAGGTGCACCAAGGTCGCTGGATGGCTAAGCTAAGCGACCCAAGTGGCCGACACAAACACCTGGCCCATCTAGGAGTGGCACTGCAGTGACAGACAGGATGGTACTTTAAAAAATTGTCCCCAAACAGCACACGATGCAAAGAAAAAAAGAAGTGCACCAAGGTCGCTGGATGGCTAAGCTAAGCGACCCAAGTGGCCGACACAAGCAACTGGCGCATCTAGGAGTGGCACTGCAGTGTCAGACAGGATGGCACTTCAAAAAATAGTCCCCAAACAGCACATGATGCAAAGAAAAATGAAAGAAAAAAGAGGTGCAAGATGGAATTGTCCTTGGGCCCTCCCACCCACCCTTATGTTGTATAAACAGGACATGCACACTTTAACAAACCCATCATTTCAGCGACAGGGTCTGCCACACGACTGTGACTGAAATGACTGGTTGGTTTGGGCCCCCACCAAAAAAGAAGCAATCAATCTCTCCTTGCACAAACTGGCTCTACAGAGGCAAGATGTCCACCTCCTCCTCATCCTCTGATTCCTCACCCCTTTTCACTGTGTACATCCCCCTCCTCACAGATTATTAATTTGTCCCCACTGGAATGCACCATCTCAGGTCCCTGTGTACTTTCTGGAGGCAATTGCTGGTGAATGTCTCCACGGAGGAATTGATTATAATTAATTTTGATGAACATCATCTTCTCCACATTTTCTGGAAGTAACCTCGTACGCCCATTGCTGACAAGGTGAGCGGCTGCACTAAACACTCTTTCGGAGTACACACTGGAGGGGAGCAACTTAGGTAAAATAAAGCCAGTTTGTGCAAGGGCCTCCAAATTGCCTCTTTTTCCTGCCAGTATACGTACGGACTGTCTGACGTGCCTACTTGGATGCGGTCACTCATATAATCCTCCACCATTCTTTCAATGGTGACAGAATCATATGCAGTGACAGTAGACGACGTGTCAGTAATCGTTGGCAGGTCCTTCAGTCCGGACCAGATGTCAGCACTCGCTCCAGACTGCCCTGCATCACCGCCAGCGGGTGGGCTCAGAATTCTTAGCCTTTTCCTCGCAGCCCCAGTTGCGGGAGAATGGGAAGGAGGAGCTGTTGACGGGTCACGTTCCGCTTGACTTGACAATTTTCTCACCAGCAGGTCTTTGAACCTCTGCAGACTTATGTCTGGCGGAAAGAGAGAGCCAACGTAGGTTTTAAATCTAGGATCGAGCACGGTGGCCAAAATGTAGTGCTCTGATTTCAACAGATTGACCACCCGTGAATCCTGGTTAAGCGAATTAAGGGCTCCATCCACAAGTCCCACATGCCTAGCGGAATCGCTCTGTTTTAGCTCCTCCTTCAATCTCTCCAGCTTCTTCTGCAAAAGCCTGATGAGGGTAATGACCTGACTCAGGCTGGCAGTGTCTGAACTGACTTCACGTGTGGCAAGTTCAAAGGGTTGCAGAACCTTGCACAACATTGAAATCATTCTCCACTGCGCTTGAGTCAGGTGCATTCCCCCTCCTTTGCCTATATCATAGATAGCTGTATAGGCTTGAATGGCCTTTTGCTGTTCCTCCATCCTCTGAAGCATATAGAGGGTTGAATTCCACCTCGTTACCACCTCTTGCTTCAGATGATGGCGGGGCAGGTTCAGGAGTGTTTGCTGGTGCTCCAGTCTTCGGCACGCGGTGGCTGAATGCCGAAAGTGGCCCGCAATTCTTCGGGCCACCGACAGCATCTCTTGCATGCCCCTGTCGTTTTTTAAATAATTCTGAACCACCAAATTCAATGTATGTGCAAAACATGGGACGTGCTGGAATTTGCCCACATGTAATGCATGCACAATATTGGTGGCGTTGTCCGATGTCACAAATACCCAGGAGAGTCCAATTGGGGTAAGCCATTCTGCGATGATGTTCCTCAGTTTCCGTAAGAGGTTGTCAGCTGTGTGCCTCTTATGGAAAGCGGTGATACAAAGCGTAGCCTGCCTAGGAAAGAGTTGGCGTTTGCGAGATGCTACTGGTGCCGCCGCTGCTGTTCTTGCTGCGGGAGGCAATACATCTACCCAGTGGGCTGTCACAGTCATATAGTCCTTAGTCTGCCCTGCTCCACTTATCCACATGTCCGTGGTTAAGTGGACATTGGGTACAACTGCATTTTTTAGGACACTGGTGACTCTTTTTCTGAGGTCTGTGTACATTCTCGGTATCGCCTGCCTAGAGAAATGGAACCTAGATGGTATTTGGTACCGGGGACACAGTACCTCAAGCAAATCTCTAGTTTCCTGTGAATTAACGGTGGATACCGGAAACACGTTTAACACCGCCCAGGCTGCCAAGGCCTGAGTTATCCGCTTTGCACCAGGATGACTGCTGTGATATTTCATCTTCCTCGCAAAGGACTGTTGGACTGTCAATTGCTTACTGGAAGTAGTACAAGTGGTCTTCCGACTTCCCCTCTGGGATGACGATCGACTCCCAGCAGCAACCACAGCAGCGCCAGAAGCAGTAGGCGTTACACTCAAGAATGCATCGGAGGAATCCCAGGCAGGTAGGGCCGGAGCTTCCACTAGGCAGCTTTAGGCAGCTGCCTAGGGGCGCCGGGACCTGAAGGGGCGGCCTGCTATAGCTGTATGAAAAAGGTAGTGTGGTCCTACATCTCATAGCCGCCGCAATCCCCTGGCACTCGTATCTACAGTAGCCGCGACTGCTAAGCTCCTGTATTGCAGCATCCAGCTCCACCTTGCACAGGCAGGAGACCACACAGACTGGAAAGATGTGGAGAAGAGAGCAGCCATAGATGGGAGGGGGGGGGGGAGCTTGAGCAGCAGTATGCCTTTCTCCTGAAGGGCAGGTAAGGGGAAGGGGCAGTAGGCAGAAGTTTTGCCTAGGGTGTCGAGAGACCTTGCACCGGCCCTGCAGGCAGGAGAGGACTCGTCAGACTTGACAGTGACATGGCCTGCAGGACTATTGGCGTTCCTGTCTAAGAAGGAAATTGACACTGAGGGAGTTGGTAGTGTGGTTTGCAGGAGCTTGGTTACAAGAGGAAGGGATTTAGTTGTCAGTGGACTGCTTCCGCTGTCACCCAAAGTTTTTGAACTTGTCAATGACTTCTGATGAATGTGCTCCAGGTGATGTATAAGGGAGGATGTTCCTAGGTGGTTAACGTCCTTACCCCTACTTATTACAGCTTGACAAAGGCAACACACAGCTTGACAAATGTTGTCCGCATTTCTGTTAAAATAATTCCACACCGACGAGGTGATTTTTTTTGTAATTTGACCAGGCATGTCAATGGCCAAATTCATCCCACGGACAACAGGTGTCTCCCCGGGTGCTTGACTTAAACAAACCACCTCACCATCAGAATCCTCCTTGTCAATTTCCTCCTCAGCGCTAGCAACACCCATATCCTCTTCCCGGTGTACTTCAACAGTGACATCTTCAATTTGACTATCAGGAACTGTACTGCGGGTGCTCCTTCCAGCACTTGCAGGGGGCGTGCAAGTGGTGGAAGGCGCCACCTCTTCCCGTCCAGTGTTGGGAAGGTCAGGCATCGCAACCGACACAATTGGACTCTCCTTGGGGATTTGTGATTTAGAAGAACGCACAGTTCTTTGCTGTGCTTTTGCCAGCTTAAGTCTTTTCATTTTTCTAGTGGGAGGATGAGTGCATCCATCCTCATGTGAAGCTGACCCACTAGTCATGAGGAACATAGGAGAAGGCCTCAGCCGTTCCTTGCCACTCCGTGTCGTAAATGGCATATTGGCAAGTTTACGCTTCTCCTCAGACGCTTTTACTTTAGATTTTTGGGTAATTTTACTGAACTTTTGTTTTTTGGATTTTACATGCTCTCTACTATGACATTGGGCATCTGCCTTGGCAGACGACGTTGATGGAATTTCATCGTCTCGGCCATGACTAGTGGCAGCAGCTTCAGCACGAGGTGGAAGTGGATCTTGATCTTTCCCTATTTTACCCTCCACATTTTTGTTCTCCATTTTTTAATGTGTGGACTTATATGCCAGTAATATATCAATAGCAATGGCCTACTGTACCGTACTGCTATATATTATATACTGGTGGTCAGCAAAATTATGCACTGTCCTCCTACTATATATATACTGCGCAAAACTTAAATGCACCACAGGTATGGATGGATAGTATACTTGACGGCACAGAGGTAGGTAGAGCAGTGGACTACTGTACCGTACTGCTATATATTATATACTGGTGGTAAGAAAAATTATGCACTGTCCTCCTACTATATATATACTGCGCAAAACTTAAATGCACCATAGGAATGGATGGATAGTATACTTGATGACACAGAGGTAGGTAGAGCAGTACACTACTGTACCTGTTATGATACCAGTACGTCTGACCAGAGGTGATCTTATGACGGAGGTCAGAGTACTGGAATGGAATGCTGGTTACGGGAGCAGGAAAGCCTAGTAACCCCTGGCGCCCTAACTCCGTTGTCTCGCCCGTGTTATCAGAAATCCCCTGCGAGACTATGGTTGCTTGAGCCCATGGCAGCCGCGTTTGAAGGGCGGATTATGTCTGCCCAACTCCGATGCCCCCTCAGGTCTTAATGGGAGACAAAGGGAAATCCGAGACAGGGTGATAACAAGGGGCCCTCTGACTAAGCAACCAGGCCAGGGGCTACAAGCTAACTAACTTAAACCAGAAGTATGTGCGGACAAACCGCCAGGGAAAAGGACAACCAAAAATCCACGAATCCGTTACTCCTATCCAGCACCGCTGGATACCAGAGTGGATTTGTGGGAGCGGAATCCTCCGCAAAAGCTCCGAAACACAATATAACCAAATAATAAATAGTAAGCGGTCAAGCCGCAACACACGGCTACGCCGCGACTCACGAACACCACAGGATGTTAAAGGTGCTCGGTCAGGACTCCAGGAAAAGATGACAACTTCCGAGTATTGGACCACTGAGGACAGGAACGACCGGATAGACAGGACTGGAAAACTCTCTGCAAAAGACACAGCAAACAGGAAGCTATTACCGGCGTCTGTGAGAAGTCCAGAGAGTGCTTTAAACTGGGAGCTCTCCAATCAGGAGCCAGACAGGGCAATTAACAATCATGCCGTGCAGCTGCATGCTGCACGGCCAGGATACCAATGAGGTGATTAATCTAGACCCAGCAACAGGGAACGCGGTCCGACAGTGGCGTCCCCGTTGCTAGGGTCTGAGCGGCTCCGTGCGCCCGGCGTCTAACGTTGCTAGGGAGCCGGCGGCTGTCCGCATGCGGTGTCCCTAGTTGCTAGGCGCCGGGCCGCACTGACGGGCGGACCCTCGGCGCCTAACAGTACCCCCCCCTTGAGGAGGGGTCAAGGAACCCCTAAGGCCAGGTTTCTGAGGAAATTCTCGAAAAAATGCCCTTTTGAGCCTCGGGGCATGGAGATCCTCATCCAGGACCCAAGACCTTTCTTCTGGACCATAACCTCTCCAATGTACCAAAAAATAAAGCCGACCCCGGGACAACTTGGAATCGAGAACCTTCTCCACCAAGAACTCCTGCTGACCCTGTACATCTATTGGTGATTTCCCCTGAGAGATCTTCCGAGGAAATCTACTGGAAGAAACGTATGGTTTCAACAAGGAGCAATGGAAAGTATTTCCGATCCGGAGAGTTCTTGGTAAACGTAACCGGAAAGCAACTGGATTGATTTTTTTTATAATATGAAATGGTCCAATAAATTTAGGGCCCAATCTGGCTGAGGTTTGTCGAAGTCTAATGTTGCGAGTCGACAACCACACCCTATCTCCAACTTTAAAAGTGCACGGCCGCCGGAGCCTGTCAGAAAAAATTTTCTCCCGAAATGCCGCTTTTCTGAAAGAAAGGTGCACTTTTCTCCAAATGAGTCTGAGATGAGCGGTCAAGGTCAGTGAGGAGACAGAGGAATGTTGAAAAAAGGAATTAGCTCTGGGGTGAAAACCAAAAACTGTAAAAAATGGAGACACATTGGTGGAGGAATGACAGGCATTGTTGTAAGCAAACTCCGCCAACGGAAGAAACTCGGACCAGTCATTTTGGAGTTTGGTCGAGTACAAACGCAAATATTGTTTTAATGATTGATTAACTCGCTCAGTCTGCCCGTTGGATTGGGGATGGTAGCCAGACGTTAAAGACAATTTCATCTTTAAAGAGGCACAAAAAGACTTCCAAAATTGTGCAATGAATTGTGGACCCCGATCAGAAACAATATCAGTGGGTAACCCATGGAGTCTGAAAACATGGCGGAGGAACAAAACTGCCAATCCCTGGGCAGATGGCAATCGGGGAAGAGCAATGAAATGGGCCATCTTGCTAAAACGGTCAACTACCACCCATATGACTCGGCATCCGGCTGACAGAGGGAGGTCCACCACAAAATCCATGGAAATATGAGACCATGGCCTGAGAGGAACATTCAAGGGCATAAGTTGACCGATAGGCAAGGTACGGGGAACTTTATGCTGTGCACAGACCTGACACGAAAAAACAAACTCCTTAATGTCTTTGGAAAGACCAGGCCACCATACTGAGCGGGAGACTAATTCCAAAGTCTTAGCGATCCCCGGATGCCCGGCAACTTTGCTATCATGAAACTCCGTCAAAACAGTTGCTCTCAAAAACTCAGGGACATAAAGACGACCAGCAGGAGTATTTCCAGGAGCTTGATGTTGAAGCTGCTTTAACTGGGTAAATAAATCTTGTGTGAGGCCTGCCCGAATGACTGAAGACGGAAGTATGGGAGTAACAGGACTGTTATCATGAACTGGAAGAAAACTGCGTGACAGGGCATCCGCCTTGGCATTCTTGGAACCTGGCCTGAAGGTGATAATAAACTTGAAACGAGTAAAAAATAAAGCCCAACGAGCTTGCCGGGCATTCAGCCGTTTAGCTGATTCAATGTACTGAAGATTTTTGTGATCAGTCAAAACTGAAATGGTATGTGTTGCTCCCTCAAGCCAATGCCTCCACTCCTCGAAAGCCCATTTAATAGCCAGTAATTCCCGGTTACCAACATCGTAGTTGGATTCAGCAGATGAGAATTTCCTGGACATAAAGGCACAAGGATGTAATTCTAGAGAATCCGGATCCTTCTGAGATAGGATAGCCCCTACTCCAACCTCCGAGGCATCAACCTCAACAATGAAAGGCAATTCTGGGTTGGGATGTCTGAGGACTGGGGCTGAGACAAAGGCTTGTTTCAAGGCCTGAAAAGATAACTCAGCTTCACGTGACCAGTTGGTTGGATCCGCTCCCTTCTTAGTCAGTGCCACAATGGGAGCAACTAGGTCGGAGAAAGAGTGAATAAATCTTCTATAATAATTCGCAAACCATAAAAAGCGCTGAATTGCTTTTAAGTTGGTGGGTTGCGCCCAACTAAGGCTGGCTTGGAGCTTCTTCGGTTCCATACAGAATCCCCGAGGGGAAATAATGTACCCTAAAAAGGATACCTCCGTGACATGAAATTCACACTTCTCCAGCTTGGCATATAGGTGATTTTCACGTAATTTTTTTAGAACCTGACGCACCTGGGTAACGTGTTGTTCAATAGAGTCAGAATATATCAAGATATCTTCTAAATAGACTACTACGAATCTTCCAAGAAAATCACGGAGCACATCGTTAATGAGATCCTGGAAAACTGCCGGAGCGTTAGACAGGCCGAATGGCATAACCAGATACTCATAGTGACCCGACTGAGTACTGAATGCCGTTTTCCACTCATCCCCTGACTTGATTCGGATGAGGTTATATGCTCCTCTCAGGTCAATCTTAGAAAAAATCACAGCCGAACGTAGCTGATCAAAGAGGACAGAAATCAGCGGCAAAGGGTAAGTATTTTTTACTGAGATTTTATTCAAGGCTCTAAAGTCAATGCAAGGTCTGAGTGATCCATCCTTCTTCTCCACAAAGAAGAAGCCTGCACTTAAAGGGGATTTAGACGGCCTGATAAATCCTTTCCCTAGGCTTTCTTTAACATATTCATTCATGGCCACAGTTTCTGGTCCGGACAATGCATATAACCTTCCCTTAGGCAAAGTGGCACCAGGAATTAGCTCAATAGCACAATCATAAGGCCGATGGGGAGGCAGAATGTCCGCATTGCCCTTGGAAAATACATCAACAAAATCCTGGTATTCCACAGGAATGGGTGCGGGAATGACAGCAGCTATTCTGATGGGAAGCGTAATACATTCCTTATTACAGATGGTACCCCACTGTGAGATCTCCCCCGACTGCCAATCAATGATGGGATTATGAAAGGCCAGCCAAGGGTGACCCAGAACCACTGGAACTGCTGGGCAATGGGTAAGGAAAAATTCAATTTTTTCGGAATGAAGAGCTCCTACCGAAAATAGTACAGGAGGTGTACAGAGAGAAATAACCCCATTGGACAAGGGACTCCCATCTAAACCATGCATGGTGATACACCTACCCAAGGCTAACTGAGGAATACCTAAGGCCTTGGCCCACGTTAAGTCCATAAAGTTCCCTGCAGCTCCACTGTCAACAAAAGCCGACACCGAGGAACAGAGGCTGCCAAAGGAAACTTTAGCTGGGACTAACAGTGAATTATTTGAGGAGATAAGCTGCAGACCAAAGTGAACCCCCTCGCAATTCACTTGGTCGAGGCGTTTCCCGACTTGTTCGGACAATTACGGGCAAAATGTCCCTTACTCCCACAGTACAAACAAAGACCAGAATTTTGCCTTCTGGTTCTTTCTTCAGGAGACAGCTTGGAGAGACCTATCTGCATGGGCTCCTCTATGTCCACAGGAATGGAAAAAACACCAGGAGTAGACCCGACAGATGCTCCTTTTTCAGCCCTACGCTCTCTGAGACGACGATCAATCTTAATAGAAAGCTCCATGAGTTTATCAAGAGTCTCAGGAGCGGGATACTGAAGGAGACTGTCTTTTATAGACTCAGATAAGCCGAGGCGAAACTGACTGCGCAGGGCTGGGTCATTCCATCCACAGTCGTTCGACCAACGGCGAAACTCCGTACAATAAATCTCTGCGGGATTCTTACCCTGTCTGAGAGCACGCAAATGACTCTCGGCGGATGCCTCTCTATCAGGGTCATCATACAATAGCCCTAAAGACCCCAGAAAGGCGTCTACAGACAACAATGCCGGATCGTCTGTTCTTAAACCAAAAGCCCAGGTGTGGGGATCCCCCTGAAGTAAAGAAATAATAATTCCGACCCGCTGAGATTCCGTACCTGAGGAGACTGGTCTTAAACGAAAATAAAGTTTACAAGACTCTTTAAAATTAAAAAACTGCTTTCTATCCCCAGAAAAACGGTCAGGCAAATGCATTTTTGGTTCAGGAACGACCCTCGGGGAAGTCCGTAACAGATCTTCCTGTGACCTCACCCGAAGGGATAGATCCTGAACCATCTGAGTAAGTTCTTGAATCTGACTAACTAGAAGCTGGCCAGGATTTGGCCCTACACCAGTGGGATTCATGAGGCCGACAAATCTTCCAAACTGAAATAAGGGAAAAAATCAAACCCTGTTTAATTTTAAATTTTAGTCTGGCCGGTAATAATGTTATGATACCAGTACGTCTGACCAGAGGTGATCTTATGACGGAGGTCAGAGTACTGGAATGGAATGCTGGTTACGGGAGCAGGAAAGCCTAGTAACCCCTGGCGCCCTAACTCCGTTGTCTCGCCCGTGTTATCAGAAATCCCCTGCGAGACTATGGTTGCTTGAGCCCATGGCAGCCGCGTTTGAAGGGCGGATTATGTCTGCCCAACTCCGATGCCCCCTCAGGTCTTAATAGGAGACAAAGGGAAATCCGAGACAGGGTGATAACAAGGGGCCCTCTGACTAAGCAACCAGGCCAGGGGCTACAAGCTAACTAACTTAAACCAGAAGTATGTGCGGACAAACCGCCAGGGAAAAGGACAACCAAAAATCCACGAATCCGTTACTCCTATCCAGCACCGCTGGATACCAGAGTGGATTTGTGGGAGCGGAATCCTCCGCAAAAGCTCCGAAACACAATATAACCAAATAATAAATAGTAAGCGGTCAAGCCGCAACACACGGCTACGCCGCGACTCACGAACACCACAGGATGTTAAAGGTGCTCGGTCAGGACTCCAGGAAAAGATGACAACTTCCGAGTATTGGACCACTGAGGACAGGAACGACCGGATAGACAGGACTGGAAAACTCTCTGCAAAAGACACAGCAAACAGGAAGCTATTACCGGCGTCTGTGAGAAGTCCAGAGAGTGCTTTAAACTGGGAGCTCTCCAATCAGGAGCCAGACAGGGTAATTAACAATCATGCCGTGCAGCTGCATGCTGCACGGCCAGGATACCAATGAGGTGATTAATCTAGACCCAGCAACGGGGAACGCGGTCCGACAGTGGCGTCCCCGTTGCTAGGGTCTGAGCGGCTCCGTGCGCCCGGCGTCTAACGTTGCTAGGGAGCCGGCGGCTGTCCGCATGCGGCGTCCCTAGTTGCTAGGCGCCGGGCCGCACTGACGGGCGGACCCTCGGCGCCTAACAGTACCGTACTGCTATATATTATATACTGGTGGTCAGAAAAATTGTGCACTGTCCTCCTACTATATATATACTGTGCAAAACTTAAATGCACCACAGGTATGGATGGATAACATACTTGACGACACAGAGGTAGGTAGAGCAGTGGACTACTGTACCGTACTGCTATATATTATATACTGGTGGTAAGAAAAATTATGCACTGTCCTCCTACTATATATATACTGCGCAAAACTTAAATGCACCACAGGTATGGATGGATAGTACACTTGACGACATAGAGGTAGGTAGAGCAGTGGACTACTGTACCGTACTGCTATATATTATATACTGGTGGTCAGCAAAATTATGCACTGTCCTCCTACTATATATATACTGCGCAAAACTTAAATGCACCACAGGTATGGATGGATAGTATACTTGACGACACAGAGGTAGGTAGAGCAGTGGACTACTGTACCATACTGCTATATATTATATACTGGTGGTCAGCAAAATTATGCACTGTGCCCCTACTATATATATATACTGCGTAAAACTTAAATGCACCACAGGAATGGATGGATAGTATACTTGATGACACAGAGGTAGGTAGAGCAGTACACTACTGTACCATACTGCTATATATTATATACTGGTGGTCAGCAAAATTATGCACTGTCCTCCTACTATATATATACTGCGCAAAACTTAAATGCACCACAGGTATGGATGGATAGTATACTTGATGACACAGAGGTAGGTAGAGCAGTGGACTACTGTACCGTACTGATATAATACTGGTGGTCACTGGACAGCAAAATTCTGCACTGTCCTCATACTATATACTACAATGCAGCACAGATATGGAGCGTTTTTCAGGCAGAGAACGTAGATTTTTTTTCACTTCAGCACACTGAGCACAGATATTTGCAAGCACACTGAGCACAGATATTTGCAGCACACAGATATTTGCAGCACACTGAACACAACTGAGAGAACGCTGCACACGTCCTCTCCCTATCATCTCCAATGCACGAGTGAAAATGGCGGCGACGCGCGGCTCCTTATATAGAATACGAATCTCGCGAGAATACGACTGCGGGATGATGACGTTCGGGCGCGCTCGGGTTAACCGAGCAAGGCGGGAGGATCCGAGTCTGCCTCGGACCCGTGTAAAATGGGTGAAGTTCGGGGGGGTTTGGATTCCGAGGAACCGAACCCGCTCATCACTAGTTTAAAATGATAAAACCTGCATGGTGGGGCTAACAGGGGCTGCAAAAATTGTCCTTGGCATTCATTCTGTGGACACACATGGAAAAGGGGGCAGAGCCACGCATCTCAGGGGCATTGTCATGCATCAAAGGGGTCACATGGTGTGGCCTCGTGTTTATCCACATCTAAGCATGCCCTTAAGCACAGCACTGGGAAGTATAGCTTCTTGGCTAGACCTCCAGATGGCCAGACTGGCCCATCAGCCCTTCTGGGATTTACCACAATATCCAAAAAGCCACTCCAGGTAAAATGCTTCAAGTAGCATTACTGTACTGTACTGCTCTATCCTAACTGTTCTAAGAACATCAATCACTTGTCATATTTTAGGGCAGGGTTTACCAACCATGGCCCTCAAGCACAAAGTCCAGGTTTTAAGGATAGCCATTCTTGAGCATAGGTGACTTAATTAGTATCAGTTATATTGATTTAATCATCTGTTAAAGAATTGGGATTTTTGTTCATTTTGGAGATAGTTACAAATCAGTTGCAGTGAAGCTAGTCATCAGAATATATTCTGTTATGCATTACACTTGGAAATACATGCATATCTACATTGATGATGACAATGGCCCTCATTCTGAGTTGTTCGCTCGCTAGCTACTTTTAGCAGCAATGCAAACGCAAAGTCGCCGCCCTCTGGGAGTGTATCTTAGCATAGCAGAATTGCTAACGAAAGATTACCAATTCTGCTATTAAGTATTTCCTTGCAGTTTCTGAGTAGCTCCAGACCTACTCCTAGATTGCGATCACCTCAGTCCGTTTAGTTCCTGGTTTGACGTCACAAACACACCCTGCGTCCGGCCAGCCACTCCTCTGTTTCTCCAGCCACTCCCGCATTTTTACCTTGGCACGCCTGCGTTTTTTAGCACACTCCCTGAAAACGGACAGTTTCCGCCCAGAAACACCCACTTCCTATCAATCACACTACGATCAGCAGAGCGATTGAAAAGCTTTGTTCGCCCGTGAGTAAAATAGCATAGTTTTGTGTAAAATTGCTTAGCGCGTGCGCCCTGCTGTGCATATGCATGCGCAGAACTGCCGGATTTTAGCCTATTAGCAATTCTGCTAAAATTAGCAGCGAGCGAACAACTCGGAATGAGGGCCAATATACATGAACATACATTGAGAAATAATTATGTTAAGAGTAATGAATTACAATTACTGTAGATGCTGCTCCTCCATTTAAAAAACAACAGTTTTTTCACAATTTACTTTTTGAAGTCTGCAAAACTGTAGCACACAGCACCATCTAAAGCCCACTAGCATGAATTGCATAGAGAAAATCTCAAATGTGTCTGTCTCATCTGGTAAATACTCCATCTCCAGCAATCAGTATCCCTTTATGTTTCGGAAAGGTTTATAAATATTTAAAATCAATTATCCCATCCCCCACAATTTTAATGGCTGCACAGAAATTAGTAGGTGCCGATGTTTGTTCACCACTACAATCTATAAACTGATTCATAAAAAGACATATTAGCTTCAATCTTCCTTACATGGTTTTAGAAGATTTTTTCTGAGTTAAACAGACAGCTGAATATGCTATAAATAAAACATGCAGCATGTGCTTTGTAGGCGGTAGAGCTTAGGGGGTTGGTGGGATAATGTATTCCTGAATCATTTATTGCTTCTAGATAAGGATGTCCAGGGAAATAGGAGCATGCCCACAGAAACAAATGTGAAATTGATTTCTGATTTATTAGAAATGTTTACATAACCTGCTTATGTTACAGTAAGATACTGCTTGAAGATGGGTCCCCTAACTTGCAGTTTAGATGTAGTCCCTACAGTATGTTGATTATAACTTCAATAATCAGGTACCTATAATTTCCATATGTTCCTTTTTCATTTTTATTGACCACGGCAAAGTACTATTCCACTTGGTTGATGTATCTGTATGCCACCATATTTGTACCATAAATGCAGAACCGGATTAAGGGGGAGGGGTGTCAGGAGGGGTATGTTACCCTGGGCCTCCCTATTCAAGGGGCCCCCCCTTCCCTGCCATCTGTTTGCATGCATGCCGGTCCTGTGTCCCCTCTGTATGGCCGGCTCATGTGGTGCCTGTAGTATAGTAGAGGGGTTTTTTGCACTTTTATTTTTTACAAGAGGACATGACCATGCCTCCGTGATTAGGCCATGACCCTGACTTTGCCGAGCTCCGTGGCTCTCTCAGGGACCCTGCCTGCTCCTTCTGCGTATGGCTCCTGCGGTCACTCATCAGCATTCTGCAGCTGGGCCAGACCTGGAGGAGGTAATTACCGTGGTAATGGTGATATATGTGTGTGTATTTGTCATATATATATATATATATATATATATATTAGAGATGAGCGCCTGAAATTTTTCGGGTTTTGTGTTTTGGTTTTGGGTTCGGTTCCGCGGCCGTGTTTTGGGTTCGAACGCGTTTTGGCAAAACCTCACCGAATTTTTTTTGTCGGATTCGGGTGTGTTTTGGATTCGGGTGTTTTTTTCAAAAAACACTAAAAAACAGCTTAAATCATAGAATTTGGGGGTCATTTTGATCCCAAAGTATTATTAACCTCAAAAACCATAATTTACACTCATTTTCAGTCTATTCTGAATACCTCACACCTCACAATATTATTTTTAGTCCTAAAATTTGCACCGAGGTCGCTGTGTGAGTAAGATAAGCGACCCTAGTGGCCGACACAAACACCGGGCCCATCTAGGAGTGGCACTGCAGTGTCACGCAGGATGTCCCTTCCAAAAAACCCTCCCCAAACAGCACATGACGCAAAGAAAAAAAGAGGCGCAATGAGGTAGCTGTGTGAGTAAGATTAGCGACCCTAGTGGCCGACACAAACACCGGGCCCATCTAGGAGTGGCACTGCAGTGTCACGCAGGATGGCCCTTCCAAAAAACCCTCCCCAAACAGCACATGACGCAAAGAAAAAAAGAGGCGCAATGAGGTAGCTGTGTGAGTAAGATTAGCGACCCTAGTGGCCGACACAAACACCGGGCCCATCTAGGAGTGGCACTGCAGTGTCACGCAGGATGTCCCTTCCAAAAAACCCTCCCCAAACAGCACATGACGCAAAGAAAAAAAGAGGCGCAATGAGGTAGCTGTGTGAGTAAGATTAGCGACCCTAGTGGCCGACACAAACACCGGGCCCATCTAGGAGTGGCACTGCAGTGTCACGCAGGATGTCCCTTCCAAAAAACCCTCCCCAAACAGCACATGATGCAAAGAAAAAAAGAGGCGCAATGAGGTAGCTGACTGTGTGAGTAAGATTAGCGACCCTAGTGGCCGACACAAACACCGGGCCCATTTAGGAGTGGCACTGCAGTGTCACGCAGGATGGCCCTTCCAAAAAACCCTCCCCAATCAGCACATGATGCAAAGAAAAAGAAAAGAAAAAAGAGGTGCAAGATGGAATTGTCCTTGGGCCCTCCCACCCACCCTTATGTTGTATAAACAAAACAGGACATGCACACTTTAACCAACCCATCATTTCAGTGACAGGGTCTGCCACACGACTGTGACTGATATGACGGGTTGGTTTGGACCCCCCCCAAAAAAGAAGCAATTAATCTCTCCTTGCACAAACTGGCTCTACAGAGGCAAGATGTCCACCTCATCATCACCCTCCGATATATCACCGTGTACATCCCCCTCCTCACAGATTATCAATTTCGTCCCCACTGGAATCCACCATCTCAGCTCCCTGTGTACTTTGTGGAGGCAATTGCTGCTGGTCAATGTCTCCGCGGAGGAATTGATTATAATTCATTTTAATGAACATCATCTTCTCCACATTTTCTGAATGTAACCTCGTACGCCGATTGCTGACAAGGTGAGCGGCGGCACTAAACACTCTTTCGGAGTACACACTTGTGGGAGGGCAACTTAGGTAGAATAAAGCCAGTTTGTGCAAGGGCCTCCAAATTGCCTCTTTTTCCTGCCAGTATAAGTACGGACTGTGTGACGTGCCTACTTGGATGCGGTCACTCATATAATCCTCCACCATTCTATCAATGTTGAGAGAATCATATGCAGTGACAGTAGACGACATGTCCGTAATCGTTGTCAGGTCCTTCAGTCCGGACCAGATGTCAGCATCAGCAGTCGCTCCAGACTGCCCTGCATCACCGCCAGCGGGTGGGCTCGGAATTCTGAGCCTTTTCCTCGCACCCCCAGTTGCGGGAGAATGTGAAGGAGGAGATGTTGACAGGTCGCGTTCCGCTTGACTTGACAATTTTGTCACCAGCAGGTCTTTCAACCCCAGCAGACTTGTGTCTGCCGGAAAGAGAGATCCAAGGTAGGCTTTAAATCTAGGATCGAGCACGGTGGCCAAAATGTAGTGCTCTGATTTCAACAGATTGACCACCCGTGAATCCTTGTTAAGCGAATTAAGGGCTCCATCCACAAGTCCCACATGCCTAGCGGAATCGCTCCGTGTTAGCTCCTCCTTCAATGTCTCCAGCTTCTTCTGCAAAAGCCTGATGAGGGGAATGACCTGACTCAGGCTGGCAGTGTCTGAACTGACTTCACGTGTGGCAAGTTCAAAGGGCATCAGAACCTTGCACAACGTTGAAATCATTCTCCACTGCGCTTGAGACAGGTGCATTCCACCTACTATATCGTGCTCAATTGTATAGGCTTGAATGGCCTTTTGCTGCTCCTCCAACCTCTGAAGCATATAGAGGGTTGAATTCCACCTCGTTACCACTTCTTGCTTCAGATGATGGCAGGGCAGGTTCAGTAGTTTTTGGTGGTGCTCCAGTCTTCTGTACGTGGTGCCTGTACGCCGAAAGTGTCCCGCAATTCTTCTGGCCACCGACAGCATCTCTTGCACGCCCCTGTCGTTTTTTAAAAAATTCTGCACCACCAAATTCAAGGTATGTGCAAAACATGGGACGTGTTGGAATTTGCCCATATTTAATGCACACACAATATTGCTGGCGTTGTCCGATGCCACAAATCCACAGGAGAGTCCAATTGGGGTAAGCCATTCCGCGATGATCTTCCTCAGTTGCCGTAAGAGGTTTTCAGCTGTGTGCGTATTCTGGAAACCGGTGATACAAAGCGTAGCCTGCCTAGGAAAGAGTTGGCGTTTGCGAGATGCTGCTACTGGTGCCGCCGCTGCTGTTCTTGCGGCGGGAGTCCATACATCTACCCAATGGGCTGTCACAGTCATATAGTCCTGACCCTGCCCTGCTCCACTTGTCCACATGTCCGTGGTTAAGTGGACATTGGGTACAGCTGCATTTTTTAGGACACTGGTGACTCTTTTTCTGAGGTCTGTGTACATTTTCGGTATCGCCTGCCTAGAGAAATGGAACCTAGATGGTATTTGGTACCGGGGACACAGTACCTCCAACAAGTCTCTAGTTGGCTCTGCAGTAATGATGGATACCGGAACCACGTTTCTCACCACCCAGGATGCCAAGGCCTCAGTTATCCGCTTTGCAGTAGGATGACTGCTGTGATATTTCATCTTCCTCGCAAAGGACTGTTGAACAGTCAATTGCTTACTGGAAGTAGTACAAGTGGGCTTACGACTTCCCCTCTGGGATGACCATCGACTCCCAGCGGCAACAACAGCAGCGCCAGCAGCAGTAGGCGTTACACGCAAGGATGCATCGGAGGAATCCCAGGCAGGAGAGGACTCGTCAGAATTGCCAGTGACATGGCCTGCAGGACTATTGGCATTCCTGGGGAAGGAGGAAATTGACACTGAGGGAGTTGGTGGGGTGGTTTGCGTGAGCTTGGTTACAAGAGGAAGGGATTTACTGGTCAGTGGTCTGCTTCCGCTGTCACCCAAAGTTTTTGAACTTGTCACTGACTTATTATGAATGCGCTGCAGGTGACGTATAAGGGAGGATGTTCCGAGGTGGTTAACGTCCTTACCCCTACTTATTACAGCTTGACAAAGGGAACACACGGCTTGACACCTGTTGTCCGCATTTCTGGTGAAATACCTCCACACCGAAGAGCTGATTTTTTTGGTATTTTCACCTGGCATGTCAACGGCCATATTCCTCCCACGGACAACAGGTGTCTCCCCGGGTGCCTGACTTAAACAAACCACCTCACCATCAGAATCCTCCTGGTCAATTTCCTCCCCAGCGCCAGCAACACCCATATCCTCCTCATCCTGGTGTACTTCAACACTGACATCTTCAATCTGACTATCAGGAACTGGACTGCGGGTGCTCCTTCCAGCACTTGCAGGGGGCGTGCAAATGGTGGAAGGCGCATGCTCTTCACGTCCAGTGTTGGGAAGGTCAGGCATCGCAACCGACACAATTGGACTCTCCTTGTGGATTTGGGATTTCGAAGAATGCACAGTTCTTTGCTGTGCTGCTTTTGCCAGCTTGAGTCTTTTCATTTTTCTAGCGAGAGGCTGAGTGCTTCCATCCTCATGTGAAGCTGAACCACTAGCCATGAACATAGGCCAGGGCCTCAGCCGTTCCTTGCCACTCCGTGTCGTAAATGGCATATTGGCAAGTTTACGCTTCTCCTCCGACAATTTTATTTTAGGTTTTGGAGTCCTTTTTTTTCTGATATTTGGTGTTTTGGATTTGACATGCTCTGTACTATGACATTGGGCATCGGCCTTGGCAGACGACGTTGCTGGCATTTCATCGTCTCGGCCATGACTAGTGGCAGCAGCTTCAGCACGAGGTGGAAGTGGATCTTGATCTTTCCCTAATTTTGGAACCTCAACATTTTTGTTCTCCATATTTTAATAGGCACAACTAAAAGGCACCTCAGGTAAACAATGGAGATGGATACTAGTATACAATTATGGACTGCCTGCCGAGTGCAGACACAGAGGTAGCCACAGCCGTGAACTACCGTACTGTACTGTGTCTGCTGCTAATATAGACTGGTTGATAAAGAGATGTCTATGTAACTATGTATGTATAAAGAAGAAAGAAAAAAAAACCACGGTTAGGTGGTATACAATTATGGACGGACTGCCTGCCGAGTGCAGACACAGAGGTAGCCACAGCCGTGAACTACCGTACTGTACTGTGTCTGCTGCTAATATAGACTGGTTGATAAAGAGATGTCGTAGTAGTATGTATGTATAAAGAAGAAGAAAAAAACACGGTTAGGTGGTATATACAATTATGGACGGGCTGCCGAGTGCCGACACAGAGGTAGCCACAGCCGTGAACTACCGCACTGTACTGTGTCTGCTGCTAATATATAGACTGGTTGATAAAGAGATAGTATACTCGTAACTAGTATGTATGTATAAAGAAAGAAAAAAAAACCACGGTTAGGTGGTATATACAATTATGGACGGGCTGCCGAGTGCCGACACAGAGGTAGCCACAGCCGTGAACTACCGCACTGTACTGTGTCTGCTGCTAATATAGACTGGTTGATAAAGAGATGTCTATGTAACTATGTATGTATAAAGAAGAAAGAAAAAAAACCCACGGTTAGGTGGTATACAATTATGGACGGACTGCCTGCCGAGTGCAGACACAGAGGTAGCCACAGCCGTGAACTACCATACTGTACTGTGTCTGCTGCTAATATAGACTGGTTGATAAAGAGATGTCGTAGTAGTATGTATGTATAAAGAAGAAAAAAAAAACACGGTTAGGTGGTATATACAATTATGGACGGGCTGCCGAGTGCCGACACAGAGGTAGCCACAGCCGTGAACTACCGCACTGTACTGTGTCTGCTGCTAATATATAGACTGGTTGATAAAGAGATAGTATACTCGTAACTAGTATGTATGTATAAAGAAAGAAAAAAAAACCACGGTTAGGTGGTATATACAATTATGGACGGGCTGCCGAGTGCCGACACAGAGGTAGCCACAGCCGTGAACTACCGCACTGTACTGTGTCTGCTGCTAATATAGACTGGTTGATAAAGAGATGTCTATGTAACTATGTATGTATAAAGAAGAAAGAAAAAAAAACCACGGTTAGGTGGTATACAATTATGGACGGACTGCCTGCCGAGTGTAGACACAGAGGTAGCCACAGCCGTGAACTACCATACTGTACTGTGTCTGCTGCTAATATAGACTGGTTGATAAAGAGATGTCGTAGTAGTATGTATGTATAAAGAAGAAAAAAAAACCACGGTTAGGTGGTATATACAATTATGGACGGGCTGCCGAGTGCCGACACAGAGGTAGCCACAGCCGTGAACTACCGCACTGTACTGTGTCTGCTGCTAATATATAGACTGGTTGATAAAGAGATAGTATACTCGTAACTAGTATGTATGTATAAAGAAAGAAAAAAAAACCACGGTTAGGTGGTATATACAATTATGGACGGGCTGCCGAGTGCCGACACAGAGGTAGCCACAGCCGTGAACTACCGCACTGTACTGTGTCTGCTGCTAATATAGACTGGTTGATAAAGAGATAGTATACTCGTAACTAGTATGACTATAAAGAAAGAAAAAAAAACCACGGTTAGGTGGTATATACAATTATGGACGGGCTGCCGAGTGCCGACACAGAGGTAGCCACAGCCGTGAACTACCGCACTGTACTGTGTCTGCTGCTAATATATAGACTGGTTGATAAAGAGATAGTATACTCGTAACTAGTATGTATGTATAAAGAAAGAAAAAAAAACCACGGTTAGGTGGTATATACAATTATGGACGGGCTGCCGAGTGCCGACACAGAGGTAGCCACAGCCGTGAACTACCGCACTGTACTGTGTCTGCTGCTAATATAGACTGGTTGATAAAGAGATAGTATACTCGTAACTAGTATGTATGTATAAAGAAAGAAAAAAAAACCACGGTTAGGTGGTATATACAATTATGGACGGGCTGCCGAGTGCCGACACAGAGGTAGCCACAGCCGTGAACTACCGCACTGTACTGTGTCTGCTGCTAATATATAGACTGGTTGATAAAGAGATAGTATACTCGTAACTAGTATGTATGTATAAAGAAAGAAAAAAAAACCACGGTTAGGTGGTATATACAATTATGGACGGGCTGCCGAGTGCCGACACAGAGGTAGCCACAGCCGTGAACTACCGCACTGTACTGTGTCTGCTGCTAATATAGACTGGTTGATAAAGAGATAGTATACTCGTAACTAGTATGTATGTATAAAGAAAGAAAAAAAAACCACGGTTAGGTGGTATATACAATTATGGACGGGCTGCCGAGTGCCGACACAGAGGTAGCCACAGCCGTGAACTACCGCACTGTACTGTGTCTGCTGCTAATATATAGACTGGTTGATAAAGAGATAGTATACTCGTAACTAGTATGTATGTATAAAGAAAGAAAAAAAAACCACGGTTAGGTGGTATATACAATTATGGACGGGCTGCCGAGTGCCGACACAGAGGTAGCCACAGCCGTGAACTACCGCACTGTACTGTGTCTGCTGCTAATATAGACTGGTTGATAAAGAGATAGTATACTCGTAACTAGTATGTATGTATAAAGAAAGAAAAAAAAACCACGGTTAGGTGGTATATACAATTATGGACGGGCTGCCGAGTGCCGACACAGAGGTAGCCACAGCCGTGAACTACCGCACTGTACTGTGTCTGCTGCTAATATATAGACTGGTTGATAAAGAGATAGTATACTCGTAACTAGTATGTATGTATAAAGAAAGAAAAAAAAACCACGGTTAGGTGGTATATACAATTATGGACGGGCTGCCGAGTGCCGACACAGAGGTAGCCACAGCCGTGAACTACCGCACTGTACTGTGTCTGCTGCTAATATAGACTGGTTGATAAAGAGATAGTATACTCGTAACTAGTATGTATGTATAAAGAAAGAAAAAAAAACCACGGTTAGGTGGTATATACAATTATGGACGGGCTGCCGAGTGCCGACACAGAGGTAGCCACAGCCGTGAACTACCGCACTGTACTGTGTCTGCTGCTAATATAGACTGGTTGATAAAGAGATAGTATACTCGTAACTAGTATGACTATAAAGAAAGAAAAAAAAAACACGGTTAGGTGGTATATACAATTATGGACGGGCTGCCGAGTGCCGACACAGAGGTAGCCACAGCCGTGAACTACCGCACTGTACTGTGTCTGCTGCTAATATAGACTGGTTGATAAAGAGATAGTATACTACTAATATTATATATACTGGTGGTCAGGTCACTGGTCACTAGTCACACTGGCAGTGGCACTCCTGCAGCAAAAGTGTGCACTGTTTAATTTTAATATAATATTATGTACTCCTGGCTCCTGCTATAACCTATAACTGGCACTGCAGTGCTCCCCAGTCTCCCCCACAATTATAAGCTGTGTGAGCTGAGCACAGTCAGATATATATATACATTGATGCAGCACACTGGGCTGAGCAGTGCACACAGATATGGTATGTGACTGAGTCACTGTGTGTATCGTTTTTTTCAGGCAGAGAACGGATATATTAAATAAAACAAACAACTGCACTGTCTGGTGGTCACTGTGGTCGTCAGTCACTAAACTCTGCACTCTCTTCTACAGTATCACAGCCTCAGGTCAATCTCTCTCTCTCTCTCTCTCAACCCTAATCTAAATGGAGAGGACGCCAGCCACGTCCTCTCCCTATCAATCTCAATGCACGTGTGAAAATGGCGGCGACGCGCGGCTCCTTATATAGAATCCGAGTCTCGCGAGAATCCGACAGCGTCATGATGACGTTCGGGCGCGCTCGGGTTAACCGAGCAAGGCGGGAGGATCCGAGTCTGCTCGGACCCGTGAAAAAAACATGAAGTTCGTGCGGGTTCGGATTCAGAGAAACCGAACCCGCTCATCTCTAATATATATATATATATATATATATATATATATTTCTATATATATATATATTTCTATATATAATATATATAATATATCTATATAATATATGTATATATATATATATATATATATATATCAAAATGCAGCAGCAGTCAGAGACTTTTTCAAGGACAAGTTTATTAAAGCATCATAGATACAGCCAGTGTCAGCTGTATCTCTGATGCTATGGTACACTTGAACTTTGAAAAAATCTCTGAGTGCTGCTGCTTGTTTCCTGTTTGTAGATATCCATCTGGATCCAGGGCACCTGAGCATACTATTGCCGGGCTATTTGAACTATATAATACCCCTTTCACACCAGCACCTCTGAACCCTGGTTATTGGCACATGAACGCGCATAACCCATGTTCATGTGCGGTATGAAAGGGTACCAGGTCAAAATCCCGGGAACCATGCCCCGGCATTTCAACCCGGCTCTTGACCAGGGTTGAACCCGGGAACAACCCGGCTCACTTTGCGGTGTGAACGGGAGCTGGGTCAATGCTATGTACAGGCAGCGCTTGGAGGTCATGTGATCTCTAGCGCCACCCCCGCCGCGTCACCGCTGACGTCAGCAAACCGGCAATATGCTGTGCTGCTGACTGTGGTATGCAAGGCGTCTTACCCGGGAATGTCCCTGGATGATCCTGGGACCGTATTCCCAGGTAAGACCCTGCATTTTTGGTGTGAAAGGGGTATAATGTATATATATATACATAAGTGGAACAACATAGATTGGGTTGTCAATTAAAAATCAAAGAGTATTTTGGCAAAGGCACTTTGGAGCAACAGGAAAGTGAAGTTATTCCCTGTGAGCTGCGGAAATTACAACCGAAATCCACATTTGACCGCAGTCTAATAATCCTACTATTAGAACTTTTATGAGAATGCTTGGCAGTGAGGTAGATGAACAGATGCAGAATCCATTGCCTATATGACATAACCTGCAGCGTGAAGAATATCAAGCTCTATTGGGATTATCAAAAAATGAAACCCTTGTATTTAGGTCGGCTGACAAGGGGGGAGCACTTGTTATCCAAGATTGCGATAAATACATCGAGGAGATCAAGCATCAACTTGGAGACAAGGACACATATAAACCCCTTGATAAAGACCCTACCAGCATATTTAAAGCAGAGCTCTCTGATTTGTTGAAACAGGCACTGGATGGCAGGATTATAACAGCTAAATTGAGTGCGGCATTGATACCTGCATATCCTCGGGTACCGATCCTATACACAACACCAAAAATCCATAAGTCTATGGAGAATCCCCCAGGACGCCCTATTATTGCGGCCATTCAGTCCCTGTTTCAACCAGTATCTGTATATATTGATACGCTGTTGCAGCCTTGTATTCAGGCACACCCCAACTATTTGCTGGATACTACTATGTTACTTGGCAAGCTTAGAGATCTTGGGGATATAGGTGATGACGTTTGGCTTTGTAGTATAGACGTTTGCAGCCTGTATACTATTATCCCCCATGAGGAGGGCATATCTGCTGTCAGGCGTTTCCTTATTAATAATGCTTTATATAAGGGGCCAGATTTGGATTTCTTATTGGAATTATTGAGATTAGTGCTCACTCGTAATTTTTTCATGTTTGATGGGCATTACTACCTGCAGTGTGTTGGCTGTGCGATGGGGGCCAGTGTGGCCCCATCGTACGCCAACATATACATGTTCCAGGTAGAGAGTGATATCTTTTTTGTTAGACCGGAGGTGGCAAAGAATATATTATTTTATACCAGATACATAGATGACCTGCTGATCTTTTGGCAGGGGTCAAAGGAATCATTTGTATCTGTAAATGAGCAACACAATGAGTGTAATCACCCAGTGAAATTTACATACACCATGAGTAGGACTGAGGTACATTACCTTGATGTAATGATAGAGAAAAAAGAGGGGAAAATTGTTACCTCCCTCTATTCTAAAATGACAGATAGGAATAATCTACTCCACGGTAGAAGCTTCCACCCTCCATCACTTAAGCGGGGCCTGCCATTCTCCCAGCTGCTCCGTATTAGACGGATTACATCAGATCCGAATAGAGCAGAAGAACAAATGGATGCTATGATTGACAGATTCCTCTATAGAGGATACAATCTAGACCATTTGTTAAAAGCTAAGGAGAAAGCACTCAGAATGGACAGAGATATGCTAATCAGACAAGGTAAAGTAAGAAAGGAGATCAATATGATCCCTTGGGTTCAGGAATTTAACCAACATAGCCCTCCTATAAGCAAAGTCTCGAAGAAGTTGTGGCCCATGATTCAATCAGATGGTGATCTGAAACTCAAGAATACCAGACTTATGAGCTGCTATACTAGAAGTAGAAACCTAAGAGATCTATTGGTGCGGACGGACGTAAGATCCGAACCTAATGTTAGAGAAACCTTTCTCAGATGGAAGTTGGGGTGTATGAGATGTGCATGTACCACCTGTCAATTTTTAATTGCAGG
This sequence comes from Pseudophryne corroboree, assembly GCF_028390025.1. Lineage (NCBI taxonomy): Eukaryota > Metazoa > Chordata > Amphibia > Anura > Myobatrachidae > Pseudophryne > Pseudophryne corroboree. The sequence goes on from NC_086447.1 coordinate 448,059,378, forward strand.
TGACACATTTCATCACCCGGGGTCAGGTAAAAAGTTTAAGATCCGGTATGCATTAACATGCAACTCTAAGTTCACCATTTATCAAATCATTTGCCCTTGTGGGAAATCATACATAGGCAAAACCGAAAGAGCCTTTAAGGAGCGTATGGCGGCACATCGTAGCGCCATTAAGGCAGCTATTAATAAGGGTGGAAGTGAACAGCCAGTAGCCCATCATTTCTATATGGCCGCACACCCCTTAAGCACTTTACGATATCGCATGATTGATCATGTGCCCCCGATGATTCGGGGGGGCAATAGATCACTTAAATTATTGCAGCGTGAATCAGAGTGGATATTTAGGTTGGATACACTTAGCCCTAAGGGGTTAAATGAACATTTGGGTCTGAATTGGTTCCTCTAATCCCAGGGTCTCTCTATTCTTGTAATTTAACTAGGAAGTATGGGTATTGTGCAGTATTTATTTTACCTCTTTGAGAATTTAATGTTTATTATGTCTCCAGAAAAATTGATACGTTTGTCATAGTTGACATTTATAACAAGACACATGCTAATCGCTATAATATGAGGATAGCCAAGTGTGTACAGCTTTAACATTTTATCCTGTTAGTACACTGGGTGTTGATGTTTTGACCGGCGCGCCTATTACAGGTGTATGCCGGAATGACGTCATTGTAGATGAGACGCCGCGTGTGCCGTGCAGTACGGCGTCCGGCGATTGGCGTCCTGGTGATGGGAGCACTTATATAGGTAAGATTGTATGTTGTACTTGTTTGTCTGATGAAAGTGCCGATTTATCAATAAAGGGGGCACTGAAACGTTACCCTGTGTGCCGAGTAGATTGGATTGATGTATGCCTAGGAGTGCCGCATGTGGAAACTGTACTATTGTGAAAGGTGTGGGGGCACCCGGGCTGGTCTTCTACGTATTTGGAGAGCCGGACCTACAAGAAAGATATATATATATATATGTTTATGAGACAGATGCTGCATAATTGTTGCCCACATAAGGAACTTCTTACCAACAGAAAGGGTATACGAATCAATGAAAACCGTAACTGTTTGGGCTGGATAGCAACATGTACCTCTACTGTTCCCAATAATTTTGATACAATTGTATAGAAACATGTTCTGAGATTTTTGCTAAATGCAACAGCCTTTGCCTGATGGTAACATCTGCATCTCTATGAGAGAAAGCCGCCGAGCTTCATTTATACAGATAAAGTCTGCTTATCATGCTCTAACAAATATAAATGCAGTACCTAAACAAATATGCTAGTCAAGGTACATGAGACTCACAAGCTCTGGAACAAGTGATCAAATCACCACACACAGAGTACTTGTGTGGCTGTTAGTGTTTATTCTTGTATTGATGTTTTCCTATGTGTTCTTTAAAAGGGATGCAGTTAATTTACCGGCTGTCGGGAACCCGGCATTCAGGATACCAACGCCGGAACCCTGACAGCTGGAGAAATGCCGGCGGTCATAATCTCAACCTAAGCCTGGTATTCCCACACCACCACCCGAGGGAGAATATAATAGTGTGGCGAGCGAAGCTCACTACCGGGCCTGAAGCCCCGAAATGGATCTCACTGTGCTCGCTGTCAGGATTCCGGCTGTTAGGATTCCGGCATCACTCTCCTGACCGCTGGGATTCCGTCCGCCGGTATTTCATACCGGATCCCTTTAAAATATTCTCATGTCACATTGTCAGTATCAACCAACACAGGACCTCAGTCAGGTTGGATTGCTATTGAGACAGAAAGAGCACATTTTTTCAATCCTGTTTCTGCTAAAAATCGCATGTGAAGAGCCCACTAATGCAATCGCAAAATTGCATAGGCAATCGCATAATTGCAATGAATACACAGAAATCGAGTACCGTCAACAATTGCAGTTGACCCAGGGCTACTGAGAATAATAAGAATGCAGTCGTACTGGCGTTTGCTACACGCCCCGAAAACAGCCATGATCTGCCTGTGTTTTTTCAACCACTCCCCACAAACACCATGTTAACACCCACAAGTGGTCATTACCTGTCAATCAAATGGCGATCGCATTTCGCAAAATTGTGATTGCAATTTAGCCTCTCCAAATGTGCAATGCATTCAGAGAGCATGCGCAGTCTGATGATAATTGCCCGTTTTGCGATTTTGCAACTGAAGCTGAATAAGGCCCATTGTTGGTAAATTAAATAAATGTCATGAGACGTATAGCCAACAATCTCTTGACAAACAATTGAATCTATCACCACTTGTAGCATCACGTATTGCGCAGGTTTCTTTATAACATTGACATTTCATATCTTTGTATTCATGTACTGATATATTTAGGTCTTTTTTGAGTCATACTGTGTACTTTTCCATATTATATTATCATTCAATATTAAAAGCTAAGTTTTAAACAGTATATACAAGAGTGCACCCCCCCCCCCCCCCCATAAAAAAAAAAGAGTCTATATGCCCCTTTTTCTTTAACATGTTTTCTTGATTATGTAAAAGGTACTTTTTTGCATGAATAATATGGGGTGGAATTGAAATGGCCAAAAACCATGACGCAAACATCTCAGAAACAGACCTTTTTTTTTTTTGCACAACTAATTATCATGAACAATTGAATTCTCCATATTTTCAAAATGTTCTTAAGCTTCTTCCTCTTAACAAATCCCATTTGCTCACAAACTTTTCACTGACCTTAAACAACTGACAGACTTCAAGAGGCCATTTTGAGGTTTCTATCATAACATTTTAAACCACACAACATACATCCAACCATATACCCTACCATACACTCAGCCTTGATCTCAATATCCACACAAAATAATTAATATACAGTACTCCTACACATTCAGAAAATCAAACCTTTCACCACCAATTCTCACTTCAACCGATCTATCCTGTAACCACACATAAATAAAATTCTGTTCAATTTCTTAAATGCTAGCACATCAAGAGGAAATATTATTTTCTAACTAACTTCTATCCTTTTTTGCTTATGTTCATATGAATGTGTAGAAAGCAGTACTGTAATTTGTTTTGTATATATAATACAGGTTGAGTATCCCATATCCAAATATTCCGAAATACGGAATATTCCGAAATACAGACTTTTTGGAGTGAGAGTGAGATAGTAAAACCTTTGTTTTTTGATGGCTCAATGTACACAAACTTTGTTTAATACACAACGTTATTAAAAATATTGTATTAAATGTCCTTCAGGCTGTGTGTATAAGGTGTATGTTAAACATAAATGAATTTTGTGAATGTACACACACTTTGTTTAATGAACAAAGTTATAAAAAAATATTGGCTAAAATGACCTTCAGGCTGTGTGTACAAGGTGTATATGTAACATAAATGCATTCTGTGCTTAGATTTAGGTAACATCACCATGATATCTCATTATGGTATGTAATTATTCCAAAATACGGAAAAATCCGATATCCAAAATACCTCTGGTCCCAAGCATTTTGGATAAGGGATACTCAACCTGTATGTGGATAATGTCTGTTGCTGGCTTTTTGCTACAAGAATTGTTTTTTCTGTTTTATAGTGAAATCTAGCATTTAAAAAAACCCTGCCAAGAAATTCTGCTTTTATCCCTGCTGCCAATGAGCATTAAAAAAGGCAGCATGGCAGCAAATCAAGATGAGACAATTGCATTCTGGTTTGGCTGCAGAGCTCTTAAGTGGGGACACACTCATTTTGAGCCAAATTGGAGCAGTTAATCGTTCACGTTGTCCAGTGTGTACACACTATAGTGCGCTGCTGTGCAACGTGTATGCACTATATAATTTGTTCTGGCGTTCAAGGGAAATCGGAATGACCATTGTGTCATTTTCAAATCGTCTAGTGTGTACCCAGCTTTATAGGCCCTACACACTGGGTGACATGAGTGAAAGATATGAACGATCTCGCTCATTAATGAATGAGATACTGTTCATATCTTTCAGTGTGGAGGCACCAGTGATGAACGATGCACGGCCCCGCGCTCATTCATCGCTGGTGCCCGTCGCTTGTGCATGCAGGCCAATATTGATGATCTCATCCATATTTGCCTGCACTGCTGTGGAGCCGGGTGACAGGGGGAGCGAAGAAACTTCACTCCTCCAGTCACTGCCCCACCACCGCCAGGTCACCTGTCGGCCGTATCGGCCGTCGGGCAGCTCGACGACGCACCGCGCAGTGTGTAGGGCCCTTTAGTAAGGTATTCACAGTGTTGCAGTTATGCATTATTTACTCGCACTTGGTGGCAAGGGACTTGGCAAGGTAAAAATTCCACACAATGAGACAGTGGTCATAGAGTTAATGTTGTAAGTCTTACTACATGCCGGTTGGTAGGTTGGGATTAGCAGCAGGTAGGATTGCCGTGTTGTGCAATTGCACCTTTGACTGGGGGAAAACCTGTTATTGTGTGATGCTACCTGACAAATCTGAATCTACTGTGCACACACGCCGGTCTGGGGATTTAACTATATTTTCATATCTCTTGCTAGTTGGTTGTATGTTTTAGAATGCCACCGCTAATGCATCAAATATTGACCAGTGTCCTACAGTGAACATGTGTTCTAGAAGTCACTCTGCTATATTCTGATGTTCATCATTAAGTGCCTTGCCTGGATGTTCCATTCAGCTGTTGGCATATTACTCCCCAAAAATGGTCCCGGCACGTCTGCAATTTTGCTGCCATGCCCCGTTACCCCCACCACCACCACCCCTCCAAACAGTCCCTGGCTGTCATTCACTTTGTGAAAAAATCCTCTCTGCAGCCGCCATTGCAGGGCATGCGCAGCTGGCCGATAATCACTGAACTGTGATAACACTGGGTTTGCGTACAGCTCTGAATTAGGCCCCTTGACCTATGAAGAGTGCAACTGGCTGATAAAAGCAGGCAACTATTTTTCTTTTTAAATGCCCTAACATTTGAGTCTCAGTTTGCAGTTATTAAAAAGCATTAAAAAACACTTAGAATTTATTTTATGCTATGACAATCATTAAAGCTTCAGGGTCTTGACGGCTCCCAGACCGCTGGCCATATAGGGTGAATCAGCAAGTGAATTAACTCTACCAGTGAATGAACATTTTCAGGTTTAAAGTCTTAAAACAAGATTTCAGTTTCTCAGATAATTATAACAAGCCTTATGTTAGTCAGATTCTGATTTGATCCTGAACTCACATGATTTGGTTGCAAAAATGAGGAGGCTGCATGAAGGGAGAGGACACTGAATGTTGATGGCATGAGGGGAATAGGAAAGGAGTGTGAATGCTAAGGAATGAGGAAAGTGGGTGAGGAGACTGAGGCTGGCTTAAGGGGAGTGGGTGAGGATGCTGATATGAGGGGCAGGGGATATGGAGGCCTGAATCAGGGGAGTAGGAGAGGAGGCTGGCATGAGGGGAGAGGAGGATGCTGCTGGTTTAAGAGGAGTCGGTGAGGAGGCTGATATGGGATGCATGAAGTAAAATGAGACTGACAGGAGTAGGCTGAATGCAGCTGGCATAAGAAGAGTGGGTGAGGAGGCTGGCATAAGGGGAATGGGAGAGGAGGCTGAGAGGAGGATGCTGCATACTGCTGGAATAAGGAAGTGGGTGAGGAGGCTGGCATAATGGGAGTGGGTGAAAAGGCTGACATGAGGGTAGATATGGAGTCTGACATCAAGAGTATGAGAGGAGGCTGGCATGAGGACAGAAGAGGCTGTGTGCTGCTAGAATTTGAGAGTGGGTAGAGGCTGGCATAACGGGACTGACATGAGGTGAGAGGAAGAAGAGATGTGCTGCAAGGTGGGCAGTGACAAAGGAAGTATGTGCTGCAATTGGGACATTATGTGCTGTGAGGGGGCACTGCCATATGTGGTGCTGTGAGGTGGGCAGTGTTTGTTGTAAGTAGGACAGTGTATGGGGCACTATGTGCTTTGTGGTGGGCAGTGAAAGGGGCAGTAGATGGTTATGTGTGGAGGGTCAGTGTGAGTTGTGAGGGGGTCAGTGTGAAATGAAGTGAACATATAATGAGACAGGGAAGTTGGTGAGTAGACACCTAAGTGATCCAAGCTGTGTCCTAGGCTGCAGCATCTGATCACCTGTGATATCATTGGTTGGCTGCCTGACCCATGGGGTCACATGGGGTCACACAAGCCATCCGTTGCATATACAACAAAGAGGCCAGGAAATCTCAGTCTATGAAATGGAGACGACACATGGCCTCCACCCCTCCTCGGAACCAAACGGCAGTGGACTGTCAATTGCTGACAGTCTGCAGCCTTAGTGCAATCATTGTTTCATACCTATACTGCACATGTACAGTACAGGTGCAGAGCATGTGCTACATACAAAACAGTGGTACTTCATTGCAGCACTTCTGTTCAAATCTGAATCTGGTCCCAAGTGCATACATACTACACAATGTGCACTAAATCCTATATCGCATACTACCGTCTGACATGCAGCATAACAGATGCGACTATATGATGAACAATGGCTGAAAATTAGTTTGGGAGTACACACTATAAGATGGTCATTCTCATCCGCCTTGGAACTAAGATTTTTTTTTTTTGTCATTTGCCATTACATCACCAAAATGGAAATCTTACTTTGATTTGAAAGCACAGAGTAACCAAAAAAGACTACAAAAACAAAACTAGAACGAGCAAAGAAGAAGCCATATTGAGGCAGCTAAAAAGCAGGAATTACGAAAAAAAAAGAGAAGGCCAAACTGTGTCAAATGCAAGCTCAAAAATCCAAGTGAAGACCTCTAAAAAAATGTAAAATGATTGAACTTCAAACATTAACAAGCTGATGAATTTTCACTACCTGAATCAAGTGGTGACACTGAGGAGGTAAGCAGTTAGCAAACAGATGTCTGAAGCAGCAATTCAATTGATAATTGGATTGGGCGTGAATGCCCGGAGTGCCCACATTTCTGATTGCAGCTTCCTGAGATGGTGAGCAGCAATGTGTGAAAAGTCCAAACAAATAATTAACAAAAAACATAAACAAGTAAACAAATCATTTTAACAGAATAAATAACAAACTTTATTGAACTATTTAAAAACCAATGTTAATAATAGCCATTTAAAAATGATAAATAAATCATCTAATTGCAAAAATCACTATTGTCTGTTATTGTGGAATAAAAAAATAATTTAAAACTGCCTTTTTCAGAAAGTTTATGTTTTATAAAAGTTTTTATTACTTATATTTTTGCAGAAGAAATGACCATGGACAAAGACACTTAATTTTGGACCTCCTTCATCAAGCTGTACAGAGAAAAAGAGCGTATCTGGAAGGTGAAGAAGTACTCTAACAAAGTTCTCAAGAATGTGGCCATACAGGAGTTGGTGGATTTGAACAACCCTCACTACAGTTGTGCAGAGGCAGATTGGGTCTGCAAGAAGACTTGAGACTTCCAAAACTTGAGTAATGTTCCTGAAAGAGTACAAAAAAGTGAGGGCCTCCATGTCAACAGGAGTGAGGACAAATGACTGCCACATTCCCACCCTATGATACAATGACCTGATGTTATTTACATTGGATCAGGACCCACAGTGAACTTCTATCAGCATGCACACCATGCTCAATGTTCAACAGTACATAAAAAGTTCCAAATTGGGCACAAAATTTTATTGCTTAATGCAGTCTTCCTGCCATGGCACTGCCCCTACACCATTAAAGTATTTAAGGTATTCCTCCTGGACTTGTTTGGCATGTGCAGAGGCTGTTGGTGCAACTCTTACTGCCATAGAAGACCACCTATCCATTTCTTCTGTGTTCTCTGGGCCATCTTGCATTGCATAGGCCTTTGCTGGTGGCATTTCTGGTACAAAAAATTGTGGAGAACACAGCATGCCATGACAATTAAAGTAGCGAGAGCACACTTGTCTGCTCACACCACGCTCCAAACACATCTCCAACACACTTCAAACAAGCCCATAACTCCTCCCATAACAGACTCCTGACACCCCCAGTTTTACACCCATTTTTTATATAAATTTGATCAATTTAATATAAATTTGATATCAAATATATTTTTTTCAAGTCATGTCTGCTCTAACAAGAGTTTCTCTGTGTTGTAGCTGATAAGACTTTGGTTACAACACCTCCACGCCTTTGTGCAAAATTAAAACTTAGATGGTACATTGGTTTGAAGAGTCCCAGCATGATACTGTCACATATGAGGGCTGAGGCTGACCTGGGGAAGTCTCAAACATAGGGTCTGGTGTGTATGTGAACCATGGAGGTTGAATAGGGTTCTTGGACATACAGGAGATCTACGCACCATTTGCCCGAAGGCGTGACCACAACAATGGATTATGTAAAACAAAGTCTTTTTATTGAGCACACAGTTAGACACCCTGGTAATTCAGATAACTTCAACAGTAGATGTGCAGGGTAAGTTAACAGTACAGCTCCTGGGAGCGCAGTGGTAATGAGTGCTGTGGCTATGTAGGATGAGATGAGACAAAGTCTTTACAAGACCCAGAGTTGGTAAGTCCGTAGGCCACAGCTAACTACTGTATCAGGGAATGAGCTGGTACTGCCAAGCAAATGACACTCTGGAAGCTGGGGTTGACACAAGTGCACAGAGGTTGAAGGGAAACTTGGAAGAACTGCCAGGGATGCCGGATGCAACCGGTGCAGACGGAAAGGTGTATTGAACTCACCGCTGAAGTTAGAGTCCAATGGTGAGTATCGATGGTGAACTGTGGTTTGATGTGTGGTAAATGAAAGCGGATCGATGCTGGAACACCGCAGGAGATGGAGAGTGATACTGGAAGTGATATAGAACACCACTGAGAGCTGGAAGTGACTCAGGAACACCGCTGGAAGCTGGAAGCAATACTGGAACAATGCTGGAAGCTGGAAGCCGGTGATGAAGTCACTGTGGATCATGGAGAGCGATGTTGGTAGGCAACAAGAGCTAGGAGTGATACTGGAACACTGCTGGAAGCTGGAAGCAATTCTGGAACAACACTGAAAGCTGGAAGCTGGTGATGGATCACTGCAGATCACAGGATGCAATGCTGGAACATTGCTGGAGTCAGGCAGCACCGCAGGATGGTAACTAGTGCGGGGTCTCTTTAAGTGGAGCAAGGTCACATGAGCTGGAATACCTGGAAGCCCAAGCTGGAACATCCACAAACAGGAGAAACATGTATCACTGGGTTAGACAACCAAAGCACTGACGATTAGACAACCTGGATGCAGGGTATTTATACCAGCTGGGAAGCAGGTATTGGCTGGGTAATCAGGCAGAGTCCAGAATGCAGCGTATAGGCTGGAAAGTGACATGTGATGATTCCAAACATGGCTGCACACATGTTTGATTCTGGAGGGAAAGTCTGTTTGAACTAGCATGTGGGGATCTGTAGTAATGGTGGCGGAGGCCGCAGAGGGCAGGAGACACCATTCATTATGACAGGAGGGATTTGCTGTGTAGTTACCATGACAGCGCTGCCAGGATCACGGAGGGGAGACTGAGGCAATGTAGTACAGCGCACTGCATGCAGATAGCGTAGGTGGAATCCAGGATTGGAGCGCTGGGCCAGTCTTGGGAGACACTTGGAAGGTAAGAAGTGGTGACTAATTACCTGGATCATGACAGATACAAAACAAGTATTCTGAAAAAAAAAACAGATAAAAAAAGGTATTACACAGTGTTAAATCCTGGCAGTTTTTGCGGCTTTGATAAATATTATAAGGCTAACAAATGCGGGTTTAAAAGATTGGAAATTAAAAAAAGGGTTTAAGGTCAAGATACCTATAAGTTGCATAAGTCAGCATGAAAAACCTATAAAAGGAACGTGATTTGCATATCGGCTATAAATCAGCAATGGCAATACGATCTGGTCTCGCTAATACACCTTGCGAAGTACAATGATAGTTTAAAATATATATTAACTACTATCAATATTTTCAGTAAGAGAGCGTAGGCTGTCAGTCTAACAGCTAAGAATCCTACAACTGTCGCTAATACTTTTGAAAAAATATTCCAGCAGGGCTGTGTGCCAAAGAAATTGCAAACTGATTGTGGTAAAGAGTTTCTAAACAAGGTCCTAAACAAAGAATTAGAAAAAACAGTATACAACATTTTGTGACCAATAACGATGTAAAAGCAGCCGTTATAGAATGATTCAATAGGACTTTAAAAAAATATGTATGTGGCGCTATTTTACAGCTCAGTATACTTACAGATAGATAGATGTTTTACAGAATTTCATATACAGTTATTAAAACATTTACCATAGAATGATTAAGTGTACACTGTGTGAAATTCGTCCCTCTAACACTTTGAGAATTTTTAAAGCGTTGTACGGCAATTACTTTGGAACTAAGAAAAGTCTGCTGCATTTAGTTATTGGATAGCATGTATGCATTTCCAAATATAATATAGAATAAAATTAAAAAATATATAAATAAGCAGCTCCCTATAAAAAATAATATCAATTTATTTTGTGTATAAAAGGAGCGCTAACAGTATACTATATGAAACATTTTTATCAAACACCTGTGAAAAGAAAATTTAGTTAAAAGTAATGTTTACAGCACTTTTATGTGCTGGTGCAGTAGTCCGTTCGTGGGTTTCATTTTAATTGCTGGTGTTATGTCCCGCACTGCGGCGGTGGTCAGAGGCTCACTCACTATCTATCTCTTCCTGAGATGCCTACCTTAAGATTGATTCTTCAGGTTTTCCTCCGCTCGGTTGGTTGTTTCTCTGCTCTTACACGTGTCGGCGCAGGCTGAGTGACGTGGTTAGATACCGGACTCTCCTGCTGCCACTCTCCAACACTCCAGTTCTCAGTAGAGTTGTAACCGAGGTGCAAGAAACCTTTCAGAAAGGTTTTGAACAGAATTTTTCTGAGGAAATATTTGTAATACGCAGCGTGAACAGTAAAGGTCTTAAGGCGCTTTATAAGCTGGTGGATATCTACGGCGAAGATATTACCAGCAGTTTTTATCTCAAAGAGCTTCAAAGTATACCAAAAAACTATAATAGAATTTACAAAGTTGAAAAGATTTTAAAAAATAATACAGTCAGAGGTCGGAAATATGTGTTAGTAAAGTGGCATGGGTGTTCTGCAAAATTTAACAGTTGGGTCACAACATCAGAGATAAAAGATATATAAACTGCAAAATTCTCTAAACAAGGCGAACAATGGATGACAAATCGTTCTACATAACCTTGCTAAGAAATGCTTCAGGAGGCACATTATAACAATATAAGATTTCTAACTACACAACAAAACTGGCAAAGGTGATAGATTTAACTGGTGAGTGGGAAGTAGCTCTTACAATATCCACACACGTGGAATACATTGAAAATATACAATTGTTTGGTGCAAATAACATTGGGTGGCCTGAAAGCTATCCCGGTGGTGAGTGTCATGAATGTGTGCATTTAACCCATTTTTTATGAAACAATCGATCCACTACTGAGTGTGATCAATGCAGGATTTCGGTGACATATACTGTAGGGTGGATTAAGACTAATGAATGATCCACTTGAATGAACTGTATCATTCGACAGTAAGACAATGCATCAGCTCACTGCTGGTGCTAAACTGACAAGGAAACTGGCTTTACAGCCTAAAACTAAAATTTTAAAACCACGCGCTGACATCAATAGGGGTCAATATACGTTGTACATTTACACGAACATTATCAAACACCAGAGGGTCGGGAATAGTTATGTATTGCTGTTGCATACTGTTGAAACTAAGGGCCATAACAATGAGATGTTCACAATTCAATATGAGAAACCCGATTACTTACCTTTGTGCAAATCGCATTTTGACACAATAGCAATAGAGATTTAAAAAAATACAACCAGAACGAGAACATTGCATTTAAGTTTGGGAAAGCAATCATAAAACTACACTTTAGATGATGCAAAACCAATTTTTATCAAAAAGACAGAATGGTCATCATCAAAAACTATGGTGATCTGGTGCTGTACACCAGTGACGTGTGGTGGGGTGAGGCTGGTGAGGCAGAGCCTTTCCTGTCATACTTACGTTTAAACCAGAGTTTTGACTGAATAAAGTATATGAAAAATACTAATAATTTGAAATATCTTCTTTCCATTATTCTAATAATTTTTATAGCCCAAACTCTGGAGTAAAAAGTCTATGACAGGTGAGGCAGTGCCTCACCTGCCTTTCTTTTCAGCACATCTCTAAACAAAACTCACCAAATTTCCAGGAGTCTATAATGCTCCATCTGTGTACAATGCCCAGATGTACCCTTTGGCTCATATATTGCATGGAATTCTGGCTCTGGGGCTAGCCAGTACTTCCTGAGCCATTTAGCTCACCGCACGTCCCTGCTGTACACGTAATATTATAAAGTGCAAGCTGATAACAATTTACAGGGGGTTTCATAGCAGTGTGTACATGTACGGTTGTGGTTTAGGTAGCATTTTTCAAATTCTTTTCAGAGAAGCAGTGCCTCTTTAGTTAAACCGCAAGTGAAGAATGTGGCGCATAATATCGCAAAAGACATAATCGGACAAGCCACAGCAGCCGCTATTAATAAAGTACACGAGGAAATTCAAGCAAAACAAAAAGGTTTGGGTTTAATACACACAAGGAAAGGGGTGGATAAAATAAAACAACAGTTTCGCCTTGGTGTGTGTCCTTTTAAACAAAAAATGGAGACAAAGCAGTTTAAATAAAAAAAGAAAATTGTTGCAAAGGTTTGGTGATATTTTTTAATCATGTCTTTCATACACAATGAATCCGTTGAATGCGCAAAATCAGAGCTGGATCTTTTTGACATACCCGCAGTGCAAACTAGTGTGAAGAAAAGTCTAAACGTCAAAGTTCAAACTTTAGCGGTGTTATCCAAGACAGTGCCACTTAAATTTATATAGCAGCCAGTGGTGAACACTACAATAATCTGAACAACACGATGCTCTACATGTATAAGATTGTATGACCTGATAACAATCCAATACCCCAAATGTCTCGGGTCACCCTAATGAATTACCCCATAGCAACTTTATGTAGTCAGGTGGATGTTTCTTTGGGTGACAGGCTCATACTGCAATCCAGTAATCTTTATGCCTATCGGTATAATAATATGAACTGAAGCAGCGCTTGTATGTGCGTATTTATTAGCACAATTTTCAAATATACTTTATATAATTTTTTTTAAAGTGTAACAATAGTATTACATATTAAAAAGTTCCCATTTGACCAAATTCTCACCCACTGGCACAATTCGGTGACTGTGAAAGTCCTTCTTTAGATTCCTGTTCCCATAGTGCTCCTCATTCCAAGGACTAATGGAAATTCTGTTTATATTGTATTCCAAAAGGAATTCCTCTTGAATCAGCTTGCCTTTTATGGTAGGTCTCGTTATATTTCTATAGTAGGCTGAAGTCCTCAAGTCAGTCGCGGTCTTGGTTCTCAATACCGTTTTGCTGGATTTTAGGCAGATTCTGTTCAGTGGAGTGCACTCCTGCAGATCAATATCGTAGCTGGTTCAGGCAAATAGATGGGTGGTTGTCCTGTGCCTATCGAGCCTACAGTGAGACCATATTGAATTACATCTCTGATGCTATATCCACAAAACACACCAGTCTTATTAAAAAAAGCTGACATTTCTTGTACGATTTCAACAACATCGGTAACAATCTGTGTCTGGCCGCTAGTGTCTGCAAGCTTATGGACAAAGATAACGCCAATGATTTGCAAGAGAGCTCAATAACTTCATAATGCTTTGAATCTTCCGCATGACAAAGCAATTAGATTTAGCAATAAGGCTTTTTTTGAAAAGTACTGAACAGCAACAATTAAAATAATGTATTACAACAAAGGAGATGGGCGTTACTTTTGCACAGGTATAATACTGTCCATCTTATGGCACAATAATCACTATTATGTTATTTTACACATTTAGGTGGACATTTACTAAGCAGTGATAAGAGTGGAGCAGTGAGCCAGTGGAGAAGTTGACCCATCAACCAATCAGCAGCTCTGTATAATTTTATAGTATGCAAATTATAGATGTTACTTCAGTGCTGATTGGTTGCCATGGGCACTTCTCCACTGGCTCACTTCTCCGCTCTTATCACTGCTTAGTAAGTCGTATAGATAGTGCCTATCAATGTGTATCCTTCCTAATTCCATATAGATTGTAAGCTTGCGAGAAGGGCCTTCCTTCCTCTATGGCTGTCTGTTATTAGCCAGTTTGTCTTATTACTGTTGTATCGAATTGTAAAGTGCAATGGAATATGCTGCACTATATAAGAAACTGTAAATAAATAAATAAATAGTAGGAGCCTGTTTCTTTTGCACATTTTGCCACACAGCGTACGACCACTGAGTCAAATACATAAAAAAAACATTCTTGAAGTCGAAATTTGCAGATTACACAATCATAGCCCATAATGCCGGGTGTTATGATGCATACTTTGTAACGTGGCAACTGATTAAGGAGAAAACTAAGATTGATGTGCTAGCCCAAGGTGGTAAACTGATGTATGTAATAGCATTGAATTTAAAGATAAGATTTATCAACTGTTCACATTTCTCTTACGTCCTCGAGGATACTGAGGTCCATTTAGTACCATGGGGTATAGACGGGTCCACTAGGAGCCATGGGCACTTTAAGAATTTGATAGTGTGGGCTGGGTCATCCCTCTATGCACCTCCTACAAGACTCAGTATAGAAAATGTGCCCAGAGGAGCCGGTACGCTTATGGAAGCTCCTGATGAGTTTTCTATATTTATTTTCTATGTTTGTTATTTTCAGGCAGGACTGGTTGGCACCAGCCTGCCTGCTTTGTGGGACATAAGGGGGAAAATGGCCCAACCTCTTGAAGGGTCAATGGTCCCATTCCCCGCTGACAGGAAACTGAGCTCCTGAGGGACCTATTCGCAAGCCCACTATGGCAAGCGTGCAGTCCCGCAGCATGCCGCCACCCCTAACAGAGCCAGAAGAATGAAGAGTGGTGACTACTGTGCCAGCGCACCATTATGGTGGCATAAGGGTACGGAGAGGCACGGCTTCTACACGGGGCTGAATGCGTCTCCGGACAAAGTACATGACTGCATCCCCGTACACTGTACACAGTACCCATACTGGCACAACAGCCTTAGAAAGGATTTCTCCATTTTAAGCACCAGATTCCTAAGCCAGTATAAAAAGGCAGGAAGACCACGTGCCATTGAAGGGGCGGGGCTTCACTAAGAGAGGATCCAGCAGCTCACCAGTGCCATATTCCCTCTGCAGTGGACACAGACTCTGACAGGACAGGGACGCGCAGCTCCTCCAGTGTGACTCCAGATTATCTCAGCGGTACCAGAGGGTCATAGCAGGGGGGAGCAATTATTGGTGTACTAGGTTCCCTATCAGTGTACTTGGTCTGTGACCTGGCTAAGCTTAGCATTAGAGATAAGGGCGCGGTGGGTGCTGGCTCCAAACAACTCTACTTAACCTTTCCTGTGTATGTGTGCTGTCACATTAGATTATGTCAGGCAGAGAGTGCATGTCTTGTACTGCTGAGTGTTCCTCTTCACCGGGGGGCTCACTACTGGGTACTCAGGGTTCACAGGCTAGCGGGGCTGAACCGGAATGGATTAATTCTCTTAAGGGCATGATCTCAACTCTCTACAAAATTGTCCCGCAATGAGAAAAAGATGCAATACTTAAAACAAACTGTGGATGAGTTTATGAACAGAGACCCCAAACCAGCATCTCAGTCCCGTCCCATTTGTCTGCAAAAGCGATCTCTGGCCCATATCCTGCAGTCTGACTCTGACGCTGACAGGTCAGACATGGAGGAGGGAGAGGTGGAATTAAAGGGGGGGATGCAGCTCTGTCACAGGGAATAGAGGCTCTTACAGAGGCTATCAGAGATGTTCTGCATATTCCCAACAAGGTGTCAGAAGAGAGTGAGGAGTCATATTTTAATGTAAAAAAGAAGTCCTCAGTCTCTTTTCCTGCATCAAGGGAATATCCTGTTCGAAGAATCATGGGTTAATCCTGATAAAAAGTTTTCAGATCCCTAAAAGGTTGCTCTACTCTTTTCCTTTTCCTCTGGAGGATAGGAATAGATGGGAAAATCAACCAATAGTTGACGCATCAGTCTATAGGCTGTCACGTAAAATTGTTTTGCCTGCTCCTGGTGCAGCCTCCCTGAAAGACATGGCTGATCATAAAATTGAGACTACACTCAAATCATTGTACACAGCTGCTGGGGTGACCCAAACACCCACTACTGCATGTGAATGGATCACTAAAGCCATTGCTAAATGGTCAGGTAACCAAATTGAGGGGTTGGATTCCTTATCTAGGGGGGATGTTGTCTTACTCCTGCAGCATATACAGGACTCTGCGAACTTTATGGTGGAAACTATAAAGGAAATAGAAGTGCTTAATGCATGCACCACCGCTATGGCAGTGTCGGCATGCAGGGGACTGCTGAAGCGGATTCCAGGAAAGGCTTGGAAGGCCTACCATTCACAGGTGAGGCCTTGTTCGGAGTTGAATTAGACAAATGGATCTCCACAGCTACTGCTGGTAAGTCTACGTATCTTCCTTCCGCAGCCCCCCCCCCCCCCGACCAAGAAGACTTATTCAGCTTCTAAGTTACAGTCCTTTCGGACGGCCAAGTTCAAGGGCAAATCCAGAGGTGCTTCTACGTCAAGAGGTAATCCACGCAAACCAGCAATAGCAGGTGCTCAGGAACAGAGTTCAGGCTCTGCTTCCTCATAGACTTCAGCATGACGGTGGACCACAATGCCTGGAGGGCTGTCAGGTGGGAGTACACCTACAAATCTTCAGTCAGATCTGGTCAAAATTATGCCAGGATCCCTTGGTCATAAATCTTATTTCCCAGGGCTACAGATTGGAGTTCCAAGAGCTCCCGCCTCACAGATTCTTCAAATCAGGCTTGCCAGTTTCACAAGAGGCAAGTATAACTTTACAACATGCCATCCAAAAACTGGTACAGACTCACGTCATTGTTCCAGTTCCACCTCATCTGTTAAACAAGGGATACTATTCCAACTTGTTTGTAGTGCCGAAACCAAACGGTTCGGTAAGACCGGTTTTGAATCTCAAGTTGTGGAACCCGTACTTATGAGTGTTCAAATTCAAGATGGAGTCTCTGAGAGCTGTAATCTCAGGTCTGGGGGAGGGGGAATTCCTAGTGTCTCTGGATATCAAGGATGCGTACTTACATATTCCGATCTGGCCGCCTCATCAGGCTTATCTATGGTTTGCACTGCAGAACTGTCACTACCAATTGCTCTTACTTCACTTATTATGAAGTCATTTGAGAAATTAGTGATGAGACACATAAAGGGCTTTTTACCGGATAGTTTGGATCCCTTTCAATTCGCATATAGAGCAAATAGATCAACCGATGATGCTGCTCTCACTTTACTACACCACGTGCTCACCCATTTAGAAAATAGGAATTCCTCCGTAAGAATTTTATTTGTAGACTACAGTTCGGCTTTTAATACTGTTATTCCCACCTCTTTAGTTAATAAACTGACTCAGTTAGGTTTGGACAGTTTTGTCTCCAGATGGATTTTTGATTTTCTAACAGACAGGCCGCAGGCAGTCAGGACTAATAATAAAATTACTAGTGAGGTAATGATTAGCACTGGTGTCCCACAGGGTTGTGTGTTGAGTCCGTTACTCTATTCTTTGTTTACCTATGATTGCGTCTCAAAGTCAGATTCTGTGCATATAATCAAATTTGCAGACGATATTGCCATCGTGGGTCTTATTGGTGGAAATGATGACTCACAATTTATATCTGAAGTAGGTAGGTTGAAGGAGTGGAGTCAAGAAAATCATTTGATACTTAATGTCAAAAAGACTAAGGAGATGATTATCGATTTTAGAATTAAAAATAGGTATATTTATGGTCCCTTAGTTTTAGATAAGCAGGAGGTGGAGACTGTAACATCTTTTAGATTTTTAGGCTTGACTATATCTAATGATTTGTCATGGAATTCCCATGTTAATGCTGCTACGAAGAAAGCTCAACAGCGTTTATACTTTCTTAGGAAGATGCGATCAGCAGGTATAAAAGAGGTAATTTTAATTAACTTTTGTTCATGTATTATCGAGAGTGTTCTTACTTATGGTATTTTAGCCTGGTTCGGAAATTGTAGTATTATAGAGCGTAAGTCATTGGAAAGAATTGTGAAAACTGCTGGCAAGATAATTGGGTTACAATTGCCTAGTATTCAGTCTGTTTATGAGAAGAGGCTCCTTGCAAAGGCTGGGAGTATACTGGGTGATGCGACTCATCCTAATTATGGGATGTTTACTTTACTCCCCTCAAACTCTCGCTATAGATCGATATTGTGTAAGACCAGCCGGCTGAAAGATAGCTTTTTTCCTAGGGCTATAATAATGCTTAATGGTTCTAAATGTAGATAGGATTGTCGCAGCTGCCTATGTGTTATCATGTCCTTACGGCTTTTTTTTTAAGTATCTTATGGTATTGTTCTTTGTGCTATATATATTTCGCGGTGTCTGTTCTTTTGCTTACATGATAATTTCATTGATTGTTCATGCGTTGAATATTTAATGACAATAAAACCAAATTCCAATTCCAATACCAGTTCCAGGCCCTGCCATTTGGTCTCTCCACGGCACCAAGGGTTTTCACCAAGGTGATGGCTGAGATGATGTTTCTACTCCGCAAACAGAGAGTGAACATAATTCTGTACCTGGATGATCTCCTGATAAAGCATCTTCCAGGGAAAGGTTGCTGGACAGCATTGCTATCTCAACCAAACTTCTCCATGATCATCAGTGGATTCTCAACCTTTCGAAATCTCAACTAGAGCCAACATGAAGGCTTCCATTCCTGGGAATGATAATGGACACAGAGTTGCAGAAAGTGTTCCTTCCCTTGGAAAAGGCATTGGTAATCCAGTCAATGGTTCGGTATGTCCTGAAGCCAACCCGGATATCGGTGCATCTGTGCATTCACCTTCTGGGGAAAATGGTGGCCTCTTACGAGGTTCTTTAATAGGGAAGGTTTTCACGCAAGACCCTTCCAGCTCAATCTGTTGTACAAATGGTCCAGATCGCATCTTCACATGTACCAGAGTATCCGTCTGTCGCCAAAAGCCAGGATATTCATTCTGTGGTAGCTACAATCTTCTCACCTCATCGAGGGTTGGAGGTTCGGAATTCAGAACTGGATTCTGCTAACCACAGACGCAAGCTTCAGAGGTTGGGGAGCAGTCACCCAGGGGGTGCAGTTTCAAGGAAGATGGTCAAGTCAGGAATTTGTCCTTCCAATCAACATTATGGAACTCAGGGCTGTATACAACGCCCTTCTGCGGGCCTCACATCTTCTTTAAGATCGGCCATTCAGGTACAGTTGAACAATGTGACAGCATTAACGTACATAAACCGACAGGCGGAACGAAAAGCAGAGCAGCAATGTCAGAGGTGTCAAGAATTCTCCTCTGGGCAGAGAGAAACACTGTGGCATTGTCAGCGGTCTTCATTCTGGGAGTAGCCAATGGGAAGCAGACTTCCTCAGCAGACACGTCCTGCACCCAGGGGAGTGGGGCCTTCACCCGGAAGTGTTCAGGTGCTTGACAAGTCGATGGGTATATACACAGATTGACATGATGGCCTCTTGTCTAAACAAGAAGCTCAAGCAGGATTGTTCCCGGTCGAGAGACCTACAGGCACTGGCGGTAGACACCCTGACAACTCCATGGGTCTATCAGATGGTGTACATGCTTCCTCAAATTCCTCTTATCCCAAGAATTCTAAAGAGAATAAAAAGGGAAAAGGTTCAAGCAGTTCCAATTGCTCTGGACTGTCCAAGAAGGGCCTGGTACGCGGACCTTCTATAGATGCTCTTTGAAGATCCGTAGCCTCTACCTCTTTGCAAGGATCTTCTGCAAGAGGGCCCGTTTGTCTATTAGGACTTACCGCAGCTACGTTTGATGGCATGGAAGTTGAACGGATGATTCTAGCCAGGAGAGGGATCCCTAACAAGGTTATACCGACTATGATCCAAGCCAGGAAAGGGGTAACGTCTAAGCATTACCATCGTATTTGGAAATAATATGTCTCTTGGTGTGAGAGCAGAAACTTTTCTGCAGTAGAATTCCATCTGGGACATTTCCTGCTTTTTCTACAAGCTGAAATGGATGTGGGCCTCCGTCTGGGCTCCATAAAAGTACAGATTTTGGCCTTGTCCATTTTCTTTCAAAACAATTGGTTTCTCTCCCTGAGGTCCAGACGTTCTTGAAAGGTGTTCTACACATCCAACCTCCCTTCGTGCCTCCCATGGCTCCTTGGGATCTCAACGTGGTGCTGCATTTCCTCCAATCGGACTTGTTTGAGCCATTACAGGAGGTGAACGTAAAATATATTACGTAGAAGACCGTCACACTGTTGACCTTGGCTTCAGAAAGACGTGTGTCGGAGCTGGCTGCTTTGTCTCACAAAAGTCCCTATTTAATTTTCCATGAGGCCAGAGCTGAACTCAGAACTCATCAGCAATTTCTTCCTAAGGTGGTGTCTGCGTTTCACATCAACCAACCTATTGTGGTTCTGGTTGTCACCAACACCTCTGCTACTTCAAAGTCTTTGGATGTTGTGAGGGCTTTGAAGGTGTATATGAAAAGAACAGCTCGTCACAGAAAGACGGACTTGCTGTTTGTTCTTTATGTTCCCAATAAGATTGTGTGTCCTGCTTTCAAGCAGACAATTGCATGCTGGATCAAACTTAATATCCAGCATGCTTATTACACGGCAAGTTTGCCATATCAAAAATCTGTACAGACCCACTCTACTAGGTCGGTGGGTTCTTCCTGAGTGGCTGCCTGGGGTGTCTCGGCTTTACAGTTCTGCCGAGCAGCTACTTGGTCAGGTTTGAACACGTTTGCTAACTTGTACAAGTTCGATACTTTGGCCTCTGAGGACCTTCAGTTTGGTCAATCAGTTCTGCAGGAACCTCAGCACTCTCCCACCCAATTTGGGAGATTTTGTACATCGTCATGGTACTAAATGGACCCCAGTATCATCTAGGACGTAAGAGAAAATAGGATTTTAATTACCTACTGGTAATTCTTTTTCTCATAGTCCGTAGAGGATACTGGTGTCCATTTAGTACCATGGGGTATAGACAGGTCCACTAGGAGCCATGGGCACTTTAAGAATTTGATAGTGTGGGCTGGATCCTCCCACTATGCCCCTCCTACCATACTCAGTCTAGGAAACTGTGCCCAAGGAGATAGACATACTTTGAGAGAAGGATATAAAGGATAGTGGTGAGATTCTGAGAAAAGGATTTACCGGTAGGTAATTAAAATCCTATTTTATTGCCCATGCACCTCAGTCAATTACCAAAAGCAATGGGTTTTGAGTGTGTCAATGACCGTTTCCTACATGTTTTTTTTTAACACAGCTTCAAACCAAAATTACATTAAATGATGCCCTCAATAGAACATTTTGGCATACAATACATGATGGCTGAAGATAAAATGGAGTTTACAGAATGGTATGAAAAAAAGCATGCACCATTTAACTTTTAGCATGAACTTGCACACTATGCTACTGTAAGCCAGATGTCAAAATATTACAAATTGCATGTAGCTCTTTCAGAGATGCTGATATAGCTATGACAGAACAAGAATTTGTAATAACTAAGAAGAAATGTGACGTAATTGTTAAGAGACACGTTGACCACTTTCAACTGACGACTTTAGCATCAGTTTACATGGCTATGTACTGGTGCAGGTTTTTACAGTAAAATACCTTGGCACCTGTACCTGGCGATAACTGCCACAAAATTCAGCGTTACTCAACACCGGCCATACATTGGTTGATGTACATAGAAAACAAAAGTAGGTACAGAAATAAAGCACGCTTTACAAGGGGGTGAAAAGAAAGTTTGTATCTACCGCTGCATGTAACAATGCTGATGATGAAAACAAACTGACTAAAACAACCTACGGTCAATTGCAACACAAGATGGAGGTGAGAATGAACTTTCTCAAACAATGCAGTTTTTACATCCATGTCATTTGGGAATGTGAATGGAAAAAAATGTTAGCGTCTGATAAGAATTTACAGGTTGTTCTGACGGGTAAAGAATTACCTGGACCCTTGGATCCACAAGCAGCACTTGACGGCGGACGTACAAATGCCATAAAGCTGTATTACAAAACACAGTAGGACAAGAAGATACACTACTAGGATTTTACCAGTCTGTACCCATTACTATCTCCACTTGATGTTTCAGTTTGATTTATTTATCATACACACCAATGACACTGTAGAACATTATGTTTATTCTCTTAAGATAAGATAGGCTTCACTAAACCCATAAACATTGGCCTGTTAATAGCCGGGCAATTTGAGGGTTAAATACAGTATATGCCTTTTCCTGTGACTGTCAGGGATCATTTTATTCAATTAGCATATTGAACAATCATAGATAATTACCTTTAAATTATATTAAATACTTACTGTATATTCCTTTTTACATATGTTCACATTGAGCACTGTTATACCGACGATTCTTTCCGTACTGTGCTTACTCAACCTTTAAAGAATTTTCCCCAATTTTTTTACTATTAAATCTCAACAAAAGTTATATTTTAAAACAGTGCCCCAAAAAGAGTTTTTCCTTTCTCTTGCTGTTTTCCTGACAGGAAGCTTGTAAAGTAGCTGCAGAATTCTGCTGCAGGGTCTGCCCAGCGTGGTGAGAAGGGTTCTTTGGCAACAGGATTACTGCAGCAATGGACAGTCACAGAGCTGTGAAATGGGGAGGGATCTGAAAAAATCCCTCACCTGCACAAGCTGCTGCATCAGGGACAGTGGCGGTAACTGTCATCAGCTTGTGGTAGCAAGCATCAGCTCAGCGGCGGTAGGGGTCATCAGTGAGATTCAGCGAACATTATGGCTGCAGTGCCTCACAAGCCACTGACCTCACCACAAGCCACTGCCAATAAAACATCCGATAATAATACAATCATGATTTTAGGGATGATTTCGGTATTGCCAAAGTAAAAGTGTACCCATCCATGGATCTTTTCTTTACGGTTCTACCTGTTAAATGCGCAGTAAACTGATGCCCCCTCTTTGTTGCATATGTGCTGAGTTTGGACAGACTGAGCTGTATGTTCACAAATCAGAAAGTCACACAAAAACTGGCTATAGACAAGGGGTGCAAAGTGTATAAAATCTATGTGGTGGGGCATTTTGATGAAGGATCTGACTATTTTAAACAATAAAGAATGGAAGTGCTCAACCTCTGGGTGCTCAATGACACAATATAATTATTGAGATTAATAAAATATACAATACATCCCGTTGAGGGGGGTTGTGGCTCTTCAAGTTCTCTCCTGCTACTTTTTATTGATTTCTCCTTGGTACTTATTTACAAGTTGTAGTCAGGTTACACATGAAAACAAGAAAAGATAAACATGTGCAGCACAGTCTCAATTCAGTTTGTTTCTAATTTGTTTAAAAAAACAACACACCAATCTGTGTATGGGATAAGAGAAGGTGTTTAAGCCTCAAGCATACCCCAACTCACACTCTGCAAAGGAGTTCTAAGCATATCGAGGTTTCTTTAAGCTGACAGGTCCTAGGTATTTTGCTTTAAGGTTACATTCAAATGCATCTCAGCGATAAACAAGAGTCTTCAGACTCTGAGAAACGCCAAGCATATATAGACGCCTATCAAAAAAATGAAGGTGCATCTTTACAATCCGATCACATAGAAATCAACCACAGAAAAAGACAAATTTCAAAATTGTTTTTAAACACCTTGTGGGGAAAGTTTGGTCAACGTAGTAGCATGCCCAACATGTGTCAAGTGTCTGACGCCGACAAGCTTTTTGAACACCAATTTTTACCACACTGTGAGGTTTCTGCTTTAGACTTCATAGATGACGATATGGTAATGGAAATACACAAAACAGCTATTGGGTTGACCTGAACCTACAGCATAAATCTTCTACACACTTCCTGCTATCTTGTATCCTAGGCAATGCAGGTCCACCTACACTCTCTCTGACCTCTCACTGGTGATTGCTGCACTCTGTCCCTGTAATGTCTTTTTGATACAAGGGTCTGAGGCTGCTCTAACACTGACAACAGAAAGGTCACTTTTGTCTTTTCCAACTGGCAGGTCTCCCTTGTGCTCTCATCCATCATCCTCTGGATATCCATGATGATAGGATAGTAGTAGCAGGGGAATCAGTACGTCAGCCTGTTTTACATTTACACCATCTCCCTGAGTAATGTTACTCTATGAGCTACATATGTCATCTGCTTCTATGTGATACATGATAGATTCTTTTGAAAAATCCTCACCTACGTATAACAACATTACTCCATCTAGTTGAATATGATTTGTTTGTGCTTTCTGGGGTTATTTAAAATCCACATGCAATATTTGCCATATCTTGATATATGACTATGATAACAACTTTTCACTTTTGAAATAGTCAACCTGCTTTCTGCTAAATGCCATTATTTAAATAAAATTTACAAGTACTGCACTTGCAAGTTGACCATATTTTGTACTGCTGCTAGTCAATTCATGCAAATGTCCCTGTTAATTAGGGACTATATGGTTAATTGTGTATTTATAGGTTGTGAAACTACTGCAGTCATACTACACAGACAGACTGATCACATATGAGAATACAACTATTTACAAACATTTGATACACATATGGTATTATGGTGTGGAGAGAAAATGATACTGAAATTATTTGAAAGGAAGTACAAGTGCTGATTATAAATTAATATACTGTATATTCATTATAAACTGCATAACTAAGGTCTGCCAGATTATTTGTTAATACAGGCTACATTGAAATTGAACTAGAATTATCATTAATTGTATTCTGCCTACTGTGTGAGGATATTTAACATATTGCACTACTTTTGCACAAAGGTTTTTATACCAGTTTTTTGTGACCCCCCTACTACAAATTTTAATACATACCTAATAAAGTTTACATTTTAATTACCTTCAATACACAGAACATAACCAATTTTCAATTAATCAGTGCACCAAAAAAGAGTCTTCTTTTTTCTATGTTTTTGTCTATGTACCTGATTCTGGGCAGCACCACCAACCCGCCTTAAACAAATGTACAGGCGCTACTATTTGTAATGATCCTGTTTTAATAAATGTAGGTAGTTGGGCACTTACATATAAATCCTCCTTAACCACTTGCCTGGCATGGTCGCATCAGATGCGACCAAACCAGCAAGTGCATTATCTTACCTGGTGGCATGGGATGCGACCAGTCAGATAAACAGTGTCTGCAGCTGCATGGAAGTCCCCCTGACTTCCTGCAACCTCCTCTAGTGTTTGCCATGCTGTCGATCACTACTGATCAGTCAGCACTGAGCAGCTGCAGACAATAGCAGCAACTGGAGAAGTGTACATGAACTAGAGATGAGCGGGTTCGGTTCTCAGAGCCCGGATCCGAGTCCAGCTCGGGACTTCCTGCCAGACTCGGAAACCAGAGCGAGGCAAAACATAATCATCCCACTGTCGAAATCTTGCGGGTTTTGGATTCCATATAAACAACTGAGCGTCGCTGCCATTTTCACTCCAGACTGCACTCTGGTGCTGCAGCTGTACATGGGTGTTGCTGTCCTGGCTGTCACTGTGTTATAGAGGGGGCAGGGTCACTGTCCTCCTGTATAATTCAGGGGTGCAGTGAAAATGGGATGCAGTCAATTTACTGACAATCAAAATCCTGACAGTCAAAATCCCAACAGCAATTGACCAATGGTCAAAATCCCGACATAGGCCCTCATTCCGAGTTGATCGCTCGCTAGCTGCTTTAAGCAGCAGTGCACACGCTAAGCCGCCGCCCTCTGGGAGTGTATCTTAGCTTAGCAGAAGTGCAAACGAAAGATTAGCAGAATTGCACAGGAAAAATTTTATGCCGTTTCTGAGTAGCTCCAGACCTACTCCTATCTTACGATGACTGCAGTCTGTTTAGTTCCTGGTTTGACCTCACAAACACACACTGCGTTCGGCCAGCCACTCCCCCATTTCTCCAGCCACTCCTGCGTTTTTGCCTGGCACGCCTGCGTTTTTTAGCACACTCCCTGAAAACGCAGAGTTGCCGCCCAGAAACATCCACTTCCTGTCAATCATACTACGAACACTCGAGCAACTGAAAAACATTGCTTGAGCTTGGGTAAAACTACAAAGTTCTGTGTGAAAGTACCATGCACATGCGCAGAATTGCCACTTTTTCACTTGATCGCTGCGCTGCGAAAAATGGCAGCGAGTGATCAACTTTGAATGAGGACCCTGGTCAAAATACCGACATTTAAAATACCAACAAGGTCAAAATACCAACATTTATAATGTCGACAGGTCAAAAAGACAACATGAGTTTTTCATGATTTTTTCATTGAAACCGACTTGTTCATACTTTACCATCCCAGTGGACCTGGAGGGGCAAAATAATAGTGTGCCGAGTGCAGTGAGGTACCGTGCCCAAAGCATGGCAAGCTCAGCGAGGGGATGCGGTACACTTATATGGTGTCCATGTTGACCTATATTGACATACACACCAAAAAAATGGAAAAACTTGTGTCGGCTTTTTGACCTGTCGACATTTTAAATGTGTTAATTTTGACATTGTTGGTATTTTAAATGTCGGTATTTTGTCCATGTCTGTATTTTTACTTTTGTTGAGATTTTGAATGTTGGGATTTTGACTGTAGGTATTTCATACCAATCCTGTGAAAATAAATGTACACTGACCCGGTCTTGTATACTGTAAAAATTCAGGGGTGCTGTTGTTAAAATAAAAGTACACTGGCCCTGTATGCTGTAAAAATACAGGGGTGCTGGTGTTAAAATAAAAGTACACTGGCCCAAATTTAGGGGTGTTGTTAAAATAAAAGTACACTGGCCCTGTATGCTGTAAAAATACATGGGTGCTGTTGTTAAAATAAAAGTATACTGGTCCTGTATGCTGTAAAAATACAGGGGTGCTGTTGTTAAAATTAAAGTGCACTGGTCCTGTATGCTGTTAAAATACAGGGGTGCTGTTTTTAAAATAAAAGTACACTGGCCCTGTATGCTGTAAAAATTCAGGGGTACTGTTTTTAAAATAAAAGTACACTTGTCCTGTATGCTGTAAAAATACAGGGGTGCTGGCCTTGTCTTGTATGCTGAAAAAATTCACAGGTGCAGTGAAAATACATGTACACTGGCCCTGTTTTGCAAGCTGTAAAAATTCAGGGGGTGCTGTTGTTAAAATAAATGTACACTGGCCCTGACTTGAATATTTAAAAAATTCAGAAGTGCAGTAAAAATAAATGTACACTATCTCTGTCTTGTATGCTGTTAAAATTCAGGGGTGCAGTGAAAATAAATGAACACTGGCCCTGCCTTCTAAGCTGTAAAAATTCAGGGGTGCTGTTATTAAAATAAAAGTACACTGGCCCTGTATGCTATAAAAATACAGGGGTGCTGTTAAAATAAAAGTACACTGGTCCAAATTCAGGGGTGCTGTAGTTAAAATAAAAGTACACTGGTCCTGTATGCTGTAAAAATACAGGGCTGTGGTTGTTAAAATAAAAGTACACTGGCTCAAATACAGGAGTGCTGTTGTTAAAATAAAAGTACACTGGCCATGTATGCTGTAAAAATTTAGGGGTGCTGTTGTTTAAATAAAAGTACACTGGTCCTGTATGCTGTAAAAATACAGGGGTGCTGTTGGTTTAATAAAAGGACACTGGTCATGTATGCTGTAAAAATACAGGGGTGATGTTGTTTAAATAAAAGTACACTGGTCATGTATGCTGTAAAAATACAGGGGTGCTGTTGTTAAAATAAAAGAACACTGTTCCATATGCTGTAAAAATACAGAGGCACTGTTGTTAAAAATAAAAGTACACTGCTCCTGTATGCTGTAAAAATACAGGGGTGCTGTTGTTAAAATAAAAGTACAATTGTCCTGTATGCTGTAAAAATACAAGGGTGCTGTTCTTTAAATAAAAGTACACTGGTCCTGTATGCGGTAAAAATACAGGGGTGCTGTTGGCAAAAAAAGTACACTGGTCATGTATGCTGTAAAAATACAGGGGTGCTGTGAAAATAAAGGGGCACTGTTCTGTGAGCTGTAGTAATAATAATGGGGTGCTGTCCTGTAAAATGGAGAACAAAAATTTGGAGGAAAAAATAGTGGAAGATCAGAAACCACTTCCAGTTTCTAGTATTAGTGCTGAAGCTACTGCTGCCACCAGTCATGACATTGATGATGCAATTCAATCAACGTCATCTTCTAAGGCCAATGCCCAATGTCATAGAGGGCATGTAAAATCCAAGGAACAAAAATTAATAATCAGGAAAAAAAAATTATCTGATGAGGAACGTGAAATTGGCAATATGCTATTCACGACACAAAGTGGCAAGGAAAGGCTAAAGCCTTGGCCTGTGTTCATGACTGGTGGTTCAGCTTCTCATGAGGATGGAAGCCCTCCTCCTCTCGAGAAAATGTAAAAAATTAAGCTTGTTAAAGCACAGGAAAAAACAACTGTGCGTTCAGATATATCACAAATCTCCAAGGAGAGTCCAAGTGTGTCCGCGGTTGCGATGTCTAGGCCTGACCTTCCCAAGACTATATGGAAAAAGGAGGCTCCTACCACCATTTGCACGCCCCCTGCAAGTGCTGGGAGGAGCACCACCAGTCCAGTTGCTGATACAGGTTGAGTATCCCTTATCCAAAATGCTCGGGACCAGAGGTATTTTGGATATCGGATTTTTCCGTATTTTGGAATAACTGCATACCATGATGAGATATCATGGTGATGGGACCCAAGTCTAAGCACTGAATGCATTTATGTTTCATATACACCTTATACACACAGCCTGAAGGTAATTTTAGCCAATATTTTTTGTAACTTTGTGCATTGAACAAAGTGTGTGTACATTCACACAATTCATTTATGTTTCATATACACCTTATACACACAGCCTGAAGGTCATTTAATACAATATTTTTAATAACTTTGTGTATTAAACAAAGATTGTGTACATTGAGCCATCAAAAAACAAAGGTTTCACTATCTCACTCTCACTCAAAAAAGTCTGTATTTCGGAATATTACGTATTTCGGAATATTTGGATATGGGATACTCAACCTGTATTAAAATTGAGGATGTCACTGTAATAATAATAATAATTTTATTTATATAGCGCTCTTTCTCCAACAGGACTCAAGGTGCTTCACAGATATCAAAAACAATGCACATGATACAGAGGATTTGAGTAATACAGCAATAGATCAGCAACACCGACATAAAAGAAAACTTTAAGCACACAGAAAGAATAATGCAGGATTGGTGTAGGCATTTTGGGTAATAACTTCCAAGGGTTGTGTATTCCACCCTCACAAAGTACCAGGTGTGGCAGCCATCTTGGGTGCACAGCGTAGGATTACCCAGGGTGGAATAGTCTACCCCTAGAAGAGATGACACAAAATGGGAGTGATTTTAGAGTCCTACAGTTCAGAGTAGGGTTCCATCAAAACCATCAGGCCTATGTATTTTTCATCCCATCCACAAGTGTACCATAACGGGTAGCCATGTTGGGCACACTTTGAAGGTTACACTGTGGGAGGTGAGCCATACAAGGGCCAAGTTCATATATGGGAAAACTGACACTTATGTAGTAGTATGATGTACCCTGTATGTAGGGCGCAATGGCAGGGTGTGCAATCAGTGGAGGTAAACATTACAGGAAAAACACATGGTGGGGTGGAACAGAGGAAGAAAATAAAAGTAGAAGTACACCAGGATGAGGATGATATTGGAGTAGCTAGCACTGAGGAGGAAGTTGACGATGAGGATTCTGATGGTGATGTGGTTTGTTTGTTTGAATAAGGCACCAGTGGAGACAGTTGTTGTCCATGGGGGCAAAATACCTAAAAAGCCACCTCGTGTGAAATTATTTCTCCACAAATCCGGACAATAGGTGTCAAGCCATGTGTTGCCTTTCTCAATACATAATAAGTAGGGGTAAGAACGTTAACCACCTAGGAACATCCTCCCTTATACGTCACCTGCAGCGCATTCATCAGAAGTCATTGTCAAGTTCAGAAACTTTGCATAAGAGCATAAGCAGTCCACCAACACCTAAATCCCTTCTTCCTGTTGTACCAAAGCTCCTGTAAGCCACACCACCAACTCCCTCAACGTCAATTTACTCCTCAGTTAGGAACGTAAGTTGTCCTGCAGGTCATGTCACTGGCATGACTGATGAGTCCTCTCCTAACTGGGATTCCTCCGGAGGATCCTTGAGTGGTATGCTTACTGCTGCTGCCGCTGCTGCTGTTGTTGCTGCTGGGGGTCGATCGTCATCCCAGAGAGGAAGTCGGAAGACCACTTGTACTACTTCAGCTAAGCAATTGACTGTCCAACAGTCCTTTGTGAGTAAGATGAAATATGACAGCAGTCACCCTGTTGCAAAGCAGATTACAGAGGCCATAACAACCATGCTGGTGTTAGACGTGTGTCCGGTATCCGCCATTAGTGCAGTGGGATTTAGACAGCTGATGGACATACTGTGTCCCTGGTACCAAATCCCATCTAGATTCCACTTCACTAGGCAAGCGATTCCCGGACTGTACAGGGACATTAAGAAAAGTGTCCTGAAAAATGCGGTTGTACCCACTGTCCACTTAACCATGGACATGTGGACAAGTGGAGCAGGGCAAACTAA
The DNA here is from genome assembly GCF_028390025.1 of Pseudophryne corroboree. NCBI lineage: Eukaryota > Metazoa > Chordata > Amphibia > Anura > Myobatrachidae > Pseudophryne > Pseudophryne corroboree. The sequence continues at coordinate 448,090,094 of NC_086447.1, forward strand.
GGACTACATGACTGTGACAGCCCACTGGGTAGATGTATTGCCTTCCACAGCAACAGCAGCATCTCACAAATGTCAACTCATTTCTAGGCAGGCTACGTTGTGTATCACCAGTTTCTGTAAGAGGCACACCGCTGACAACCTCTTACGGAAACATCATCACCCCATGTTATTTACATCATACAATCGTCTATAACCAATGTATTCCACATGTGTGGATATTGTAAGAGCTACTTTTTACTCACCAGTTAAACCTATCACCTTTGCCAGTTTTGTTGTGTAGTTAGAAATCTTATTTTGTTATAATGTGCCTGATGAAGCATTACTCAGCAAGGTTATGTAGAACAAATTGTCACCCATTGTTTGCCTTGTCTAGAGAACATCGCGGTTTATATATCTTTTATCTCTGATGCCGTGACCCAACCGTTAAATTTTGCAGGATACCCGTGCTACTTGACTAAGGTGTATTTCCGACCTCTGACTGTCTTATTTTTTTAACTATATATGAAATTCTGTAAAACATCTATATATCTGTAAGGATTCTGAGCTGTGAAATTGCGCCACATATGTGTTTTTAAAGTCCTATTGATTCATTCTAATGGTTGCTTTTACGTCGTGTCATGCCTGAGGGTTGGGTTTGGTTTGGACAGACTTTTGTGGATGGAGCTGACACAGAAAGAGTATAAATTAATTGAGGAGGTTTTAACCAGGTATAGTGCATGTACTTGAAAGAATTGTTGGTGTTCTAGCAGTGACAGACACAGAGGTAAGTATAATAAATTAAGCTTTTATTAAAGAAAAACATCCATGATTCACTGCAGGTACTGTACAAAAGATACCAGGTTAACCACAGAAATGATGACCGAAACATAATCGGGTTGGACTGAAAAGACAAAGTTCAAATAACAATAATATCCGGAATAGAACCAGAACAGACTGAAGTGCTGACCGGGCTTGATCCGGAATCTTAACACTGATAATATTATAGAAAGACACAGTTCAATTAGCATCAATATCCGGAATGGAACCAGAACGGACTGGACTGTTCACCGGGCTGGATCCAGAAAATATTAACACTAGAGATGAGCGGATTCGGTTTTACTCGGTTTTACTCGGTTCTCAAAACCGAATCTTATTGGCTATCCAAAACACGTGACATCCGTGAGCCAATAAGATTCGGTTTTGAGAACCGAGTAAAACCGAGTAAAACCGAATCCGCTCATCTCTAAAAACATTGAAGAAAGACAAGGTCCAAATAACAATGGTAGCCGGAGTGGAATCGGAACGGACTGGATCATACAAAGTCACTGGAATGAAGGAGCGCAGCACAGAGCTGTTACTTCCTGGATAGAGACTGTTGTACTGACAAATTGGTAATCCCAGGAAGTTACCTTTATACCTTACAGTATGGATTCATTGGATGTTGCAGTCAGCTGATGAAAGGAACTCCAGGATTGGACAATGGAGAATCAGCTGATGAAATCCAAGATGGCAGCACCATATCCAGACTTGGAGGGAAACTCTACAAACCAAAGAAAACACTGGATAACATACGTCTTTTACAACATCATTTGATACCATTTGCGTTATTGTCTGCAAAATTTGTAGACCATTACTTTTGGTAAGAGTTTATGAACTTCCAGGAGTACAGAATTCATCAGTGAATGTACCAGTATTACACTATGGGAGTTTCTCTTTTCTCTTTCCTTTTTGCATGACATCGGGAAACATCCAAGAGGGAACGTCTGATGAAAGGAACGAGTAATAACCATATATCCTGTGTGTGGTGGATTGGTAAACATTTGTATGTAGCGCCCTGAAACAGTGTTTTCTTTGGTTTGTGGAGTATTGGTGGAGGTGTTTGGTGATACCTCATACACTGGGACTAGACTGCTAAAGCATATGCGCACGAGGTTGGGATCATTTCTTTGTACAAAAATTGGAGGGAAACTCTTACTAGGCCAGGAACCAAGAAGTGAGCACAGAGAAATAACCACTGAAACAATGGAAGACAGCACTGTTAAGTATTATATACAAAAGCAGCAGCCACTGCAGGAGACTTCATGTTGGATCAGCGCAAGCGGACCTCTGGGAGCAATGTGTGGATACAGCGCGCACAGACCTCTGCACCAGCCAGGACAGACACCACATAGGTAAGAAAGTACTTTTAAAAGTCTGGAGTGTGACACGTCGTTATTGGTCACAAAATGTTGTATACCATACTTTTCTAACACATTTTTTAGGACTTTGTTTAGAAACTTTACCTCAATCGGTTTGCAATTTCTTTGGCACGCAGTCCTGCTGGAATATTTTTTCTAAATCATTAGCGACTGTTCTTGGCCGTTAGACTGACAGCCCACCCACTCTTACTGAATATATCGATAATGGTTCATATATATTTAAAACCATAATTGTACTTCGCATATTTAAAACCATAATTGTACTTCGCAAGGTCTATGAGCGAGACCAGATCATATTGCCATTGCTGATTTATAGCCGAAACGCAAATCATGATCCTATTATTGGTTTTTCGCACTGACTTATGCAATGTATAGGCATCTTGGTCTTGAAGCCATTTTTTAATTTCTGATCTTTTAAACTCGCCTTTATTAGCCTTATGATATTTATCAATGTCGTAATAACTGCCAGGGTTTAACACTGTAATACCTGTTTTTCATCTGTTTTTTTAATACTCTTTTACATATTATTCCAGGACTTTTCAAACCGATGTACCATCTAAGTGTTAATTTAGCACAAAGGCATGGTGGTGTTGTAACCAAAGTAGGGTGTGGTTCATTAGGTCGACATGAGTTAGGTCAACATACATTGGGTCAACCACATTTGGTTGACATGCACTAGGTCGACATGGTCATTAGGTCGACATGTACTAGGTCAACATGGAAAAAGGTCGACATTAGTTTTTTTACTTTTTTTTGTGTCGTTTTCATTGAAAAGTGATGGGAAACCCCAATTAATGCACAGTGACACTTCGCTCGCCATGCTTCAGGCACAGTGCCTTGCTCTGCTACCGCTGCACTCGGCACAGGTTACCATTCCCAACTGTAGTCCACGTGGATTGTTAAGTATGAAAAAGGTCAAAAAATAAAAATAATGTTAAAAACTTGTCGACCTTTTTCCATGATGACCTAGTACATGTCGACCTAGTGATCATGTCGACCAAACATGGTCGACCCAATGTATGTCGACCTAACTCAAGTTGACCTAATGACCACCATCCACCAAAGTATTATATGCTACAACACATGTCTTGTAAGATGCTTTTGTTAGATCAGACACGACTAATGGAAAAAAAATATTTGAAATCAAATATATATTAAATTTATATCCAATTTATATTAACTTTATATAAAAAGGGGCTTAAAACAGGGAGTTACAGGAGGTGTGTTATGGGAAGGGTTAAAGGTATGGTGGAGGCATGATGTGGGTAGAGCACCTGTCACTTATAGTTTGAAGGAAAAATGTATTCTCTCTACTAACTAGGGCCGGATCTAGACTTTGTGGCGCCCAGGGTAAAAAAATAGGGGCGTGGCTTCACGGAGAAGGGGCATGGTCAGTTATGCCCCCTGTAGCTGTGTCCCGGTACTGTGCCCCTGTAGCTGTGCCCACAGTAGAATTGCCCCCAGTACTGTGCCCCCTGTAGAAATGTGCCCCCAGTAGTATTGCCCCAGTACTGTGCCCCCTGTCGAGTTGTGCCCCCTAGTTGCGCCGCTTAAAAAAAAAAAATAATACTCACAATCCCCACTCCTGCTTGCCGACTGCTGTTGCCCTCCATCTCCGGCCGCCAGCGCCACTCCTCAGATCTATGGGAGAGACATCATGATGTCTCTCCCATAGCACCGCATAGACACTAGAGGTCAATTATGACCTCTAGCGTCTATGTGTCGCTCCAACAATGCAGTGCGCGATGATTTAATTGCACACCGCACAGCACCGCATCTACACAGCACCAGTAGTGGATCTTGCCACGGCGGCGGTGCCCTCCAGAAGGTGGCGCCCCGGGCAAAAATCCTTGCTTGCCCGTAGCAAGATCTGCTACTACTACTAACTCATTTGGACTTGTCCACACGCAGATTGATGACCTTCCTGTGTGGAAGATCCTGAAACAGTTGCTTAAGATCCCAAGGGAGTAATGTAACAGTGTGAGAATCAGAAAGTGAGAGATTTAGAGTTCTCCTGTTTTTGGAGATTTTTGCCATGTAAATGATTGCCACTTTAAAAAAAAAACCAGAAGGACTCTCCCAAAATCTCTCACTTTCTGATTCTCACACTCTATTGCATTCTCCCCTAAATGCATTTTCCACAATGCGGCATACATGTGACAGTCTGTAGTTGTAAATGTGCTTCTCCTTGGTCAGCCCCTTTTGCACCTATGGCTGCATAATGTGCTCATGTAGTACGAAAGCCTTGTCAGCTACAAACACTAAATTGAGCCTGTGCTTGGTTTTCTCAGCAGATGGTAAATTAAGGCTTTTGAAGATGAGCATCTCATTGAAAGCTATTTGCTTAAAATACTCACTATCAGAAGCTTGACCACTCTTGCCAATATCCACAAATATGTATTTGTAGTCTGTATTGACCACGGTCATCATAACAATGCTGAAGAATCCCTTGTAGTTATAGTAATAGGATCTGCTGTTGGCAGGTGGGGTTATTCTAATTTCTTAACCCATGGCTCTATCAAAGTTAGGGAAGTTCGAGCTTTATTCAAATTCCTGAGCACTACTTTTCCATTCCTCCACAGTTGTTGGGAACTAGATAAAAAAATAAAAAAAATTGTAAATAGTCACTTACATGTGCTTAATATTTTACAATTTGCGGACCTTACTTTCCAGGTGAAATGTTCTCAGGAACATCCAGCATCCTACCCAAATCTGTAGGGTCAAGAGCTGACCAACCCCTGCTGCCCAAGGGCCTAATTCAGACCTGGATGCTGCAGCAGCAGCATTGACATGCTGAAGGCTTGTGCAGTGTGTGCACGTGCAGAAGCCGCACTGCATGGCATCTCAATTGTGTGATCACCTCTGCCTGATTGACAGGTAGGGGCGGTCAGGGGTGTGTCGACGGCATTGGGATGGCGTTGTGGCAGCATTGGGGGGCGCGGCCCAGACAACTGAGGTGTGCCTGGACCATTGCTGGGGTGAGTCAAGGCGGATTCATGGCATCACACGCAGCAGGTGCAACCAAAAACATGGTGGTTAGCCAGCTCAAATATAGCATGCAGGATGAGGAATATGTAAGCTGATCAACTTGTGGAATTTGAGTGTCTGGGGTATGACCTTGTGGCTTGGGGTATACGTGGGTATCTGACACCAAAAATCCAAATTACAGAGCCACTACAGCCGCCATAACCAGCACTCCCACCCCACCGGTGGCTAATCCCCACTGTTTTTAAAGCTTACTTACTGTTGTTTCTCCATGTGCAGCATTGTTTTGTGGTCTATGATGTATGTTATTTCCACCAGTCAGTTAGGAAACAAGTGACAGTTAAAAGGTGTAATTGGAGCACCATACATCATAGACCACAGAGGTCACTGCACATGCTGAAACGTGTTAACAAATGATCCCCAAAGTTTAGACAGTTTGTAACCAGTCCAACTTGTTCATGACCTATAATAGCTTTTATATTGTATTTTAGGATATTGATCTATTTTGCATAGCTGCACTTTATAATTTGAAGAAAAAGACAAAAAAATACTATTTTTTTATTCATGTTGCCGTGCATATTAATACAGTGCATATTTTATATTGTTATAATAAAAATGTTTTTTTTACTTCTAAAGAAATAAAGCTTGGGGGTTTTCTTATCTTCAAGTACTTTTGCTTCAGGACAGTAATGATAGATTTGCAGGTCTCTGGAATGATGGCCCAGAGCTTGAGGTGAGATGAGGGAGACAAACTTCAGGTTAACCAGGAACTTGCCAGTACCCCGCAACCCTAGGGTAGACTGTAGCGACTAATATCTCCTCTGCAAGTATGGCCCCCTGCAGCTTAGCATTCTGCCTCTGGATGTAGGGAGTCACCAGATGCAGAAATTCGTGGAAGGTGGCATCACACATGCACAGGAAGTTGCGATATTTGTGAGCTTGTTCTCCCAAATCTCCATCAGTAGTGTCATGTGAGAGACTCCCTCTGCAGCAGCCACTCCTTAATCAAGCAAGACATCAGTATTTTACTATTCTCAGCTCTCTCCCTAAAAGCTAACATCATACCCACAGCATATGATGTCCAAAGTCGATAGTGATAATGTTCCATCACAGCAAGGTATAGAAGCACTTTTTTAAGGATAGCAATACAAATCAGAGCAGTTTAGCAATGTACAGCATTCAGCAATTATACACCTAACTTCACTAGTCACAGAGCAGAATTGCACAGAGCTAAAATGGCCGCAGTTTCTTATCTCCTCTAGAAAGATCCACCTATTATTATAATTTAGAGGAAATCTTTAAGATAGTCTTTAAGTGTTTTAAAAAGCAATGCATGATGTATCATTTAGATTTTTGCAGGACAGTCCCGCTGTCCCACCCACAGGCCGCAGTGTCCCATGGTGGGTGGGGGGGTTTGCAGTTGGTAGGCTTAGCAGAGCAGTGGAGAATAGATGCTGTGTGCATGCGCACAGTATCTATTCATGAGAGACAGAGTGACTAGGGGCATGCCAGCAGCTCACAGAGCACTGGGCACGTCCCCTCAGTGATGGACAAGGGAAGCGTGGCTTACGATCACAGCTTTGCCATGAAGCCATGCTCCCTTTCCCTGAGGCCACACCCCTTTTATTTCTTTTTTCTTAAATATTTGTTTATTAGGTGGATCAGAACACAATATCAAACATAGCTGTCAAAATCGAAAGATGTACAAACTAGTACATAAAGTCAGAAAGGACAATATAGACAGTAAAATAAACATCAAGTTTAACAATTTTAGGAGAAAGAGACAGAGTGAGAGTGGAAGAAAAGAGAGGAGAGAAAAGAAAAGGAGAGTCAAAGCAAAGTGGCGAATAAGAGAAACAAAGAAGGTGGCTAGGAGAAGAGGAATAGAGTAGGGAAAGGGAGAAAAGATAGAAATGGTGGATCCTCGGCGAAAAAGTAAAATAATAATTGGTACGACCTGAGAACAGGACAGCATTTTAAAGAGCGAACGGGGAGGCTACTCGCTGGAGGGAGATCCATGGGGACCATACAGAGTTAAATTTTTTTGAGGAGTTATTAATGATGCTAGTCATGTATTCCATGCGGTACACGTACCAAGTACGAGCTAAAATAGAGTGAATGGAGGGAGCATCAGTACGTTTCCAGTCCATTGCAATTTGGCAGGTGGCCGCAGAGACCACATGACACATCAATTGGTTTTGGTGCCTGGATAAGGTTGGGACATACAATGGTAAAAGAAAAAACTTAGGGTCGTAAGGAATGGGCAGTTGTAGTAAAGTCGTTATGTAGGCAATGACAACCTTCCATAGAGTGACTATTTTAGGGCAGGACCACCATATATGTATGAAGGAACCCTCGGCATCACAGCCCCTCCAGCACCTATCGGAAGAACCAGGATACATTTTACAAAGTCTAGAGGGGACGTAATACCATCTGTAAAGCAGTTTGTATATATTCTCTTTAATCTTAATGCAGATAGAGCTAGAGGCAGCGTTGACCCAGATCTCCGACTACTCGTCTTGAGTGAGAGTAGCCTGAAAGTCAGTTTCCCAAGCTGTCTCATAAGAAGTGGGGTGAGGGGAAGGGTCCTCGGTAAGTAATATGTATATGAGAGATATCAGGCCTCTAGTGGAAGAACGTCTAAGGCACAGTGCCTCGAAAGTAGTCAGAGGTCGTTTGGTAACAGTCGGGTGCATGGTAGAGTGAAAGTGTCTGATTTGGAGGAACTGAAAAAAATGTTTAGTGGGAATTTATATATCTTTTTGAATTTGAGAGAATTGGGGAAAAGATGCGGTCGTGGAGATATCGTTAAGAAACAGTATGCCCCTGTTCTTCCATGGGAGGAACGATGTCTTGTGCATACCCGGAGGAAAAGCAGGATTATGTAGAAGAGGCACAATCGGAGATGGAGTGGGGGCTAGTCTGAATTTTTTGTGTGCAGAGTCCCATATAGATAAGGAGCGAGATATAATCGGGTGAGAGGCTACAGTTTTGGGTTGGTTGGATCTTGGTATCCACAGAAGGGAGGAGAGAGAAGTGATCCCCAAGTCAGCTGCCTCAATGTCAGCCCAGACCTTCCGTGCCCTAGGGTTACACCACTGTACAAGGGAGCCAATTGCGCTGCAATATAATAACGTCTAAAGTCTGGAATACCCAGACCTCCACCAAGACTCGGGCGCTGTAACAATCGTAGGCGAACTCGGGGGCGCTTGTTAGCCCAAATAAAACTAGAGGATTGAAATCTCAAAAATTTAAAAACATAAGAGGGGACGAAGATTGGGAGTGTTTGGAAAAGATAAAGGAGTACATTCGTCTTCACCGAATTAATTAGTCCGAACCATGATATAAACAAAGAAGACCACGAGAGTAGGTCTGATTTGACCTGATCCAGAACGAGGGGGAAGTTAGCCTGAAAGAGTTGGTGATGTCGATGGGTGAGATAGATACCAAGGTATTAAAGTTTACATTTCTGCCAGGTGAACGGGAAGGAAACTTTGAGAGCTAGTTTGGTTGGGCCCGGAACATAAAAATCAAGTACCTCCATTTTGTCAGGATTAATTTTATAACCAGAAAATTTGGAATAGAGTTCTATTTCAGTCAAAAGAGGTTGCAGAGATTGGGCCGGCTTTCCCAGGGATATAAGGACATCATCTGCATAGAGCGCGATTTTATGCTCAGTTGGGCCAATTCGTACACCAGCAATGTCCGCATTGGCGCATATCCTTGCGGCTAGGGGTTCCATAACGAGGGCAAATATTAAGGGGGAGAGCGGGCAGCCTTGCCTGGTACCGTTAGTAATCCCAAAGGGGGAAGAGGTAAAGCGGTTAACTGAAACCGTGGCTGAGGGAGAGTGGTACAGCGCCTGGACACCCCGGAGGAATCTACCAGCAAAACCCATTCTGTGGAGAACTTGAAAGGCAAAGGACCACGAGATATGATCGAATGCCTTCTCGGCGTCTAAAGCTAAAATCAGCGAGGGAAGTTTCTGTACATGTATAGAATGGATTATGTCTATGGCTCTCCTGGTGTTATCAGACGCTTGGCGTCCTGGGATAAAGCCCACTTGGTCCGGATGAACCAGGTGGGGAAGATAAATAGCGAGGCGCAGGGCTAAGATTTTGGCGTAGATCTTTAGGTCTACATTGAGTAAAGAGATAGGTCGGTAATTAGCACATTTTGAGGGGTCTCTATCAGGTTTTGGGATCACAACTATGTCAGCTTGTAGTGTAGCGGGTGCGAATGAGGCTCCATTCAGGATGCCATTAAATAGAGAGGTGAGGCGGGGGGCAATATCGGGCGCAAATGTCTTGTAGTAATGGGCCGTAAAACCATCGGGCCCCGGGGCAGCGGAGGGTCGCATTGATTTTATGGCAGCTATGGTCTCTTCCTGTGTAATGTCTGCATTCAATGCGGACAGTTGGCTTTCAGTTATAGAAGATACGGGTGTTGCAGACGGGTGTAGTATGGTATGCCGGCGGCTGAGCTCCCGGCGACCAGCATACTGGCGCCGGAAGCCCGACCGCTGGCATACTTACAGTGTGGCGAGCGCAAAGGAGCCCCTTGCAGGCTCGCTGCGCTCGCCACGCTGCGTGCATGCTGGCGTGCTACGCACGCCACGCTATTTATTCTCCCTCCAGGGGGGTCGTGGACCCCCACGAGGGAGAATAGCTGTCGGTATGCCGGGTGTCGGGATCCCGGCGCCGGTATACTGTGCGCCGGGATCCCGACATTCGGCATACTGAAGACCACCCGTGTCAGACAGGTAAGTTTGGACAGCCTCAGTGTCGCGTGGGGAAGCAGGAGGCACTGGCAGGTTATACAGGGAGTTATAAAAACCTCTAAATTCATCAACCATCACTCTGGAATCGTATATGAAGCCCTTAAATGTAGCAGAATAGAGTTTATCAATGGAGGTCAAGGCCTGCTTACGTCGCAACTTGTTGGCTAACAGAGTTCATTTTATCAGACTTGTCATAAAATCTTTGGCGTAATTTCCGCAGGGTAGTAGCAGCCCGATGGGAGAGGAGAGTATTCAACTGTCCTCTAAGATTATCAATCTGATGAAGAAGGGCGGACGTGGGGTTAAGTTTATGTTGGGCTAGCAAGGTCGAAATTTGACTTTCAAGAGAAGTGACCTCCTGTGGGGAAGCCGAGGAGGTGTGAAGAGAGGCCGGAAGCAGATCCAATTTGGCGAGCAGGGCTTGACCTTGAGTCTTTGCCGAATACGTGGTGTTATTGGCGAAGACCTGGAGAAGAAATGGGAAGCCCCCATCTATAACGAATGTTGTGTTGACGAAGGATCTTCGTGATGGGTTGGAGATCCCTCCGCTTCTGGACAGTAGAGGGAGCCAGGTCTTGAAATATTTGCAGTTGCATGCCTCGGAATAATACAGTGGGAGCATCTCGGGTGGAGAACAGAATTCGCTCTTTGGATCTATAGTAGTGAAGGCGTACAATAACATCTCTAGGGGGTTGGGTTGCCGAAGGTTTACTTCTTAAGGCCCTGTCAGCCCTGTCGAATAGGCAATCATCGTCGGAGAGGTCTGGCACCAGGTGCTGGAAGAAATCTTTAAGAAAGGACTGCAGAGAGGCATCGGACACAGATTCCGCAACTTAGCGAATGCGGAGATTGTTACGTATGGAGCGATTTTCTTGATCTTCCTGCTTCTCTTTGAGTAGTTCAATCTCGTCGTGAAGTCGAGCGAGTTCCGAGTCCATACGATGTTGTGAGTGACTGAGGTCATCAGATTTAGATTCCAAAGCATCAGTCCTGGTCCCCAACGAAGCGATTTCTGATTTAAATTCTGGGACCGCTTTGGAGAGCTCCTGGCCAAAAGCAGATTGTACACCTTCCAGCAAGCCGGTCATCACGGCCTGTATTTGCGGGTCAATACTTGAATCAGAGGGGGATGGAGAAGAAGGGGAATCAAGCAGGGACCCTTGCGTCTGCGCAGGTTTAGCTTTGCCCCCAAAGAAGTTTGTGGGAGCCTGCTGGGCTCTTTTATTTTTCGACATAGTGGGGATGAGCAGAAAAATGAAAGCAATTGACAAAGCAGAAGTGGGGAGGAAAGCACCGGTAGCACTTGGATATATATATATATATATATATATATATATATATGGGAACCAGGATGGGGTGAGGTCACACTGCGGGAGCATGTTGTGGAAGGTTATCCCCAGCAGCGCTCCGTGGTGGGATCACAAAGCATAGGGAACACGTGTCCTACAATAGAAGACTACCCGTCGCGGAGAACAGCACGGGTTCTAAAGGGCCAAAAATAGCGTGGTAGAGGGCTTGATAACAAAAAAAAAAAAAACCTGATGCGCCCTTTAATTGAAGCTATATCAGTTGCACAGGATAGTGTGGAAATAGAACAAAGGGGGCATTCAAATGTGCTGAAGTAAAATAAGATAATAAAAAAAATATATATAATAAAAAAAAATTAAAAAAAGAAGAAAAACCCACAACACTCTACTTGTAGCCCAGGTAGTGTACAGTGAGGCCAGCTGCATATAATAAACTACTGATAGATAATAGTATGGCTGGAGAGTACAGGGGCACACTGTCTCCTTATATGCAAGCCGCCAGAGCGCTCAAGCAAGACCAAGGCTCAGACCCCCCAGACCGCACACTTATCTGCCAGAGTGGTATCCAGCTACATCCAGGAGCTGCTGCACTGGGATTCCTCCAGTCCAAGATGGACGCCGCCAATGGGCTCCCGCGGACACTCTCTCCCAGCAGCCACAGACCAGGGTCATCAGTCAGCGGCGTCCTGCGCCGTCTCGGCGCCTCCCGGATCCCCAGGCAAGGCACCGCGAGTTGTGTCATACAGTGGATGGGAGCCGCGGGCGGAAGTGCGGCACTCAAACTCCCCTGGAGCCGCAGCCGGAAGAAAGCAGAATCGAGGACACGGCCTTACCACGGAGGGGAGGCCGCAACCTGCAAAGACTGGATGATCCAGTCCCCCAGCTCCGCATCTCACCCCCTCCAGTACAGCGCACTGAGGTCAGCTACAGAGCGCTGGAAAATTAACTATGGCGGGCTTGGGTGGGCAGAATAAAGGGGTAAATAGGAGTCTCAGCAGTTGGAGCACTCCCAGGACACGTCCGTCCTGCTAGGTGGTCAAGCCACGCCCCCGGCCACAGGAATCCAGGTTCTATCAAGATGAAACTTGGGAGATATGTAATCTGTATACACTATATCAGTTGTCCGAGAGTTCAAGGGATATCGTTGATGACATTGCATCATTTGTCCATCGTCTACTGTGTACCCAGCTTTAGTAGCATGTATGTGCCTGTCCATTTTTGATGGAGTAGGCTGCCGAGGAGGTTTGGAGAAGGACCTATCTAAAAATCTGTCCATACCACCCTGAAGAATGTGCAGCGTAGATAAGGTGGGAACCCAGTGTGTGGGATTACTTTTTTTGTTGTTGTTGATGTAACAAATTAAGTAAACCACAGAGAAAGATTAGGGTTATGAGAAACCTTAAATGGAACAACAGTAATGAGAAAAATATGACATGATTATCACTATCATGTAGACAGTAGCACAGCAAATATAAGTAATTAGAGCCTGTTAATGCAATTAGATGATAGGATAACTATGGAACTTAGGTAAGGAAAACAGGTAAATAACCCTGTTCCTGGCACCAATGTGCATGCGCAGGTCCCGTCTTTAGTGACCAGCCAATGCAATCTGATCGTATTGGCTGTGAACACCTCTGCCTGATTGACAGGCAGAGACTTCGCAGGCCGAGCGAATGGCAGCGACAGATTGTTGCAGGGGTGTAGCAGGCAAAATGTTGGCAGGTTAGCAGTATTTTTTTGGTGGCTGCGGGATGTCACACGCAGCCACTTCAATGAGGAAAATGGCGGCTAACCACCTGAATACGCAGCCTCGCTGCGGCTGCAGGGGATCGTCCACAGTTGCTGCAACAGCAATTAAATTGTGGTCGCAGCCACTGGGCAGGCCATTCCGCATGCGAAAGAAAGAATTGCAGATTGCCTTTTAGCAGAATCTGCAATCCATACTGAATTACCCCCAAAATCTGCAGTAATATGGAAGTATAAAACTACTATAAAATAACATTTAATAATACAAAGTGGCCACTAGGCGGCTGCAATGGTATATACATAGGCTTACCATAATATCCCTTTAATTCAATACACCGATGATTTACACAGGTTGTGTGGATGATTAAAACCAGGTGAAAAGTAGCCTTGACTTTAGCCAGCCACAGAACCTGTATGTCCCAGATTAAAGGTATATTAAGCAAGCCTACCTATACAGAGACAGACACTGATTAATATTGCACATATTGAGCGAGGGGGGGAACTCTAGTTAATGAGTTTAAAAGGATTTAGGGATTCTGATTTGGGAGTAAAGCACAAAAAGCAAGTAAATTTGTAAGTGGAACAACCCATGCAAAGGGTGTGCATTTATTGTTTTTGCATGCATGGAAATACTGGCTGCTTTTGCCCACAAATGATGGACAGTTTTAATTTAAACTGCAATTTAGATTTGGACAGGCCCCACTCAAATTTAAATCTCTCTGAACATTTTATAATATTAATTTTTGTAAAAAACAAAATTACAAATTAAACACAAATGGATGCCAACTTCTGGCAACATTTGTGCACTTCTGGTACTGGTCTGCGGCTATGCAGCAAGGACCATGCAGGCTAGCCTTTGCTCTCCATGCACATTAATGATCCTTGAACGCCCATGACCCTGTCACCGGTTCACTGGTTTTCATTCCTTGAACCACTGTTGATAAGTAATAACGACTACAGACCGGGAACACCCCACAAAACTTGCTGTTTTGGAGATGCTCTGATAATAGTGTCTAGCCATTACAACTTGTTCCTTGTCAGTCACTCAGATCCTTCTTCCAACACATCAACTTCAAGAACTAACTGTTGACTTGCTGCTTCATGCAGTAGCGGATCTTGCCACGGGCAAGCAGGACTTTTGCCCTGGGCGCCGCCTTTCGGAGGGCGCAGGGCGCCATCCGGAGGGCGCCGCACCAGGGCAAGATCCGCTGCTGCTGTGTGCCCCCTGCTGCCGCTGGCCGCTGCCTCCCGCTGCCGCTGTGAAGGGGAACTAGACGCGTACGCGTCTAGTTTCCCTTCGTGGAGAGGTCCTTTACTGTGCGGTGCACGATGACGTCATCGCACACCGCACAACAAAGGTCCTCTCCACGAAGGGAACTAGACGCGTCTACCTTTGCTGTGCGGTGCGCGATGACGTCATCGCGCACCGCACATCATTTCAGTCTGTACAGGGGGAGTAAATGACCACGACCCCTGTACGAAGCCACGCCCCCTATTGCCGCCCGGGGCGCACAGAGCGCCGGAACCGGCCCTGGCTTCATGTATCCTACCCTCTAATAGATGCCATTTGTAATGAGATAATCAATGTTACTAACTTCACTTGTCAGTAGTTTTAATGTTATGACTGATTGATTGATTGATTGATTGATTGATTGATTGTTGTGTGTGTGTGTATATATATATATATATATACACACAGATTGTAAGCTTGCGAGCAGGGCCCTCCTACCTCTAGGTCTGCCTATTATAACACAGTTTTGTTCTATTACTGTTGCCCCAATTGTAAAGCAATTGCTGTGCTATATAAGAAACTGTTACATGGTGGTAAGTACCTTTTGCGTGATCTTCATTTCCTCTGTATTTCATGCAACCATATATGTCTTTATTATGTTCATAGTTTCTGAACTGCATTAAGTTTACACTATCTGTTATGCGCCTTTTATAGTTTCAGTCATTGGGATACACTCTCTTTAATTCAGGTGGCTGCTATTTTTCATTGAAGACAGTCATTAACCAGTCTAAAATAACATTTTGGTTAAATTGTGCTCACAAACCATGACCATCAGGACATATAGTAGAATTTCTCATCTGTGATTAACAGTATAGAGTTTCCCAGGAATGTGTTTATCCAAGATCTTTTTCTTTGCCCAAAATCGTCTCACAAGAATAGCAAAAACCACACTCAGCCTCCATCTTTGCGGAAAAATCCAATAAAACAAATGTGCATACCAGATCAAATCTTGGTAAATTGTCTCATTTGTTGTCCCTCGGGTTTCCAAGGTAGCCTTAGATGCACATGCCATGCAAAAATACATTTTTATGCATTGTGTAATATTAATAGCTTTTATTCACACATACACATAAAAACATCATAATAAAATATAAGTGCTGATATCCCATGGATCATCCATTTATATCACCAGAAGAGAGAGTCTATGTCTTGCTAAGCCTCAATGAGTTTCATCCCTAGCACTACTGGAGCTGGACTTCATCAGGATAATTTATACTGTCATTTTGTCTATCAGCATGGGACTACATGACAATTACCTTATTTGTTCCAGCAGCATGTGATCACCACCATCTTGGAATCCATAATACATGTGCAGGACTAGCATAGTCTTGTGATCATGTGGTGCCCATTTGCCTGAAGCCCAATATTATTAATGGGTGTTGACCTTTTGGTGACCAATATTACTTTACATGGCTTCAGCCATTTATAAGAGTATTCACAAAATCCTCCATTTGGTTTTTAAGATACTGATACATAATAGGCTAATATTTAGATTAACCTACATATATGCTTCTGAGGAAGCTGTGTTCTTAGCTCATTGAAAAGCATTAAACCAGTTATTATACTTTGCTGGACTTCTTTGTTTAGAGACCCTGGTTCAAGTTTTTTGCAGCAATTTATTACTTTGTGGTTATTTCCACATCATGCCCTACATCATCTGTGAAACATCTTGCTAAAGGACTGTACAGATCTACTTTTCCGTTATTGTGGTAATTAATAATTTGCTAACATCGGACCTTGTGTCACCTATTTTTTTTATTGTTTCCATCACTATGGGAGGCTTATACTGTTCATTACAAACTACAATATCTGAGTCTGAAACCAGAATGGCTTAGTACAAGGATCCGGATTGATATTGTAATGGCTTAGTTCAAGGATCCGGGCTGGACTGGAATGTCTTGGTACAATGATCCGGCTGGAACTGGAATGACTTAGTTCAAGGATCCAAGCTGGAACCAAAATGGCCTAGTTCATGGATCTGGGCGGGAACCGGAATGGCCTGGTACAAGGATCAATAGCATAAGTTAAGCAGCAAGGCTGATATACTGTAGAGACCTGATAGCTAGAGCCAACTGGATGTCTGAAGGCAAACATTGCACTATAACCTTGTGTTTCAGAAGGCACCTTGTATCTCCCTTGCCTGCTGTTCATTGATAGACATGGACAGCTGGTCAGTTCGATTGTGACCAGCTGGCCAGGCATGGAGCCAGCTGGAAGCCTCACATGGAGATTCTAGGTCAGGAGGCACAGCGGAGTGCCAGAGAGGAGGCCAGGTCCACAGCAGGGACAGAGACCAGGAGTCAAGACACTGAAGCACAAAGCCAAGCACCTATGACCAGCGAGCTGGTAAGTGTATTGGACGCTGAATCCTGAGTTACTAATCAAATAGAACTACTTTAAACTGTAAGTATATAATAATCTTTATTAAGGTGCTATTATAGACTATCCATAATGGATTTTCCTCAAGAGACCAAAGGTTAATATCATTAAAAATACTTATTATAAAAAACAAAAAATTAAAATGAAAATGAAAACATATTAAAAATAAAATCTATAAACAAGTTATAAAAATAAAAAAAAAAATAAAAAAAAATAATTGAATTACAAATACATAGGAAGTAAATAATAGCACAGTAAGGGTGTTTATAGGAAAAGGGCTATTTTATATGTCTCACATAATCCTTTTGGAGCCATTGTATTTAATGAATATAATAGGAAAATGGAAAGAGGAGTATATGTGGGTTAAAGTTGACATTCATTTACTCTATACCTCGAAATTACATGACAAAGGGATAGTAAACTGTAGGGAATTCCGAAATGATTAAAATACCTTAAATGATATACATAAATAATTAATCTGCTCATCAATTAAGTTCATTTTGAGGCATCATTATTTCAAATTTCTGGATAAATGCTATATACAAATAGAAGGTACAGCAGTGGGCACTAGTCTTGTTCCCAACTTCAACAATCTGCATATTTGGAGATGGGTGTGGAACTGTGTGTATAGAGAACACCCTTCTAATAATAAGATCATTATGTATTATAGGTGTATAAATTATATCATAATATGGAGTGGTACTAAGGAAAATAATTTATATCCATCATGAAATATCTGAAAGTGATTAAATATAATTTATTCTTTACATCAGAGATTCCCATCCACGCAGGGGCGGAACTGTGGGAGGCAGTGGAGTCGGCTGCCGCCGGGCTCCTGGCCACAAGGGGGCGCATCTCCTCCACTGTCTCCCGCAGCCTGAGAACTGCGCTGCTATTGCAGATGGAGGAGCTGTGTCAGTGACACGGAAGCTGCCTCCTGTAGAGAGAGATGGCACTGGCTGCAGCTAGGGGGAGCTCCAGAGCACAGCTCCTCCCGGGCCCTTAGTAAGCCAGCCGAGGGAAGCTCAGAACTCTCTGCTCCTCCATGCTCTGGATGATAGCCAAAGGTAGGCACTGTGTGGGGGGTGGGGGAGAGGTGTATTTGGGGGGGAAGTACTGTGTTTTGTGTGTGCTTGTTTTTAAGTGAGGTGTGTGTGTTTTTAAGGAAAGTTGTACATTCAAGTAAAAGAGGCATGTGTGATGTGTGTGTGAGAGTGGCATGTGTGTGAGAGGCATGTATGTGTATGTAAGTGAGAGGCATGTGTGTGTGTGTGTGTGTGTGTGTGTGTGTGTGTGTGTGTGTGTGTGTGTGTGTGTGTGTGTGTGTGTGTGAGGCATGTGTATGTAAGTGGGAGGCATGTGTATGTAAGTGAGAGGCATGTGTGTGTGTGTGTGTGTGTGTGTGTGTGTGTGTGTGTGTGTGTGAGAGGCATGTGTATGTAAGGGGCCCTACACACTAGGCGATGCGCCACCAAGGTGCCCGACGGCCGATACGGCCGACGAGCGACCCGGCGGCGGGGGGGCAGTGACGGGGGGAGTGAAGTTTCTTCACTCCCTCCGTCACTCGGCTCCGTAGACTTGCAGGCAAATATGGACGATCTCGTCCATATTGGCCTGCATGCACAGCCGACATGGCCCCAGCGATGAACGAGCGCGGGGCCGCACATCGTTCATCGCTGGGGACTCCACACTGCACGATATGAACGATATCTCGTTCATTAATGAACAAGATCGTTCATATCGTGCAGTGAAATCGCTATGTGTGTAGGGCCTATAAGTGAGAGGCATGTGTATGTAAGTGAGAGGCATGTGTATATGAGAGGCACGTGTATGTGAGAGGCACTTGTGTGAGAGGTGTGTGTAAGTGAGAGGCACGTGTGTGAGAGGTGTGTGTAAGTGAGAGGCATGTGTATGTAAGTGAGAGGCGTGTGTGTTTAAGTGAGACGTGTGTGAGTGTTTAAGTGAATGAGGCGTTTGTGTTTTTTTTAATATATATCTAGTGTTCACGCTAGGTGTCTGCCCCTTTTTTAGACAGCTGAATCCCGCCCTGCCCGTTTTTGTGCGCCCTGCCGCCCCGCCGTTTGCTGCCTGCCGGACCCCTCCACGTCGGCCAGCCGTGCGCCGCCAGACCCGGTACGTACATGAGAGTCCCCCTGGGCTAAATTAACCTTGTAAGTATTTTGCAGCTGTAAACATTAATCTCAGTGCTCTCTACCTGGTGCAATGTATCTCAGTGCTCTCTACCTGGTGCAGTGTGCCTCAGTGCTCTCTACCTGGTGCAGTGTGCCTCAGTGCTCCCTACCTGGTGCAGTGTTCCTGAGTGCTCTCTACC
This sequence comes from Pseudophryne corroboree, assembly GCF_028390025.1. NCBI lineage: Eukaryota > Metazoa > Chordata > Amphibia > Anura > Myobatrachidae > Pseudophryne > Pseudophryne corroboree. The sequence continues at coordinate 448,109,091 of NC_086447.1, forward strand.
TGGTGTAGTGTGCCTCAGTGCTCTCTACCTGGTGCAGTGTGCCTCAGTGCTCTCTACCTGGTGCAGTGTGCCTCAGTGCTCCCTACCTGGTGCAGTGTGCCTCAGTGCTCCGTACCTGGTGCAGTGTGCCTGAGTGCTCTCTACCTGGTGCAGTGTGCCTGAGTGCTCTCTACCTGGTGTAGTGTGCCTCAGTGCTCTCTACCTGGTGCAGTGTGCCTCAGTGCTCTCTACCTGGTGCAGTGTGCCTCAGTGCTCCCTACCTGGTGCAGTGTGCCTCAGTGCTCCCTACCTGGTGCAGTGTGCCTCAGTGCTCCCTACCTGGTGCAGTGTGCCTGAGTGCTCTCTACCTGGTGCAGTGTGCCTGAGTGCTCTCTACCTGGTGCAGTGTGCCTCAGTGCTCTCTACCTGGTGCAGTGTGCCTCAGTGCTCTCTACCTGGTGCAGTGTGCCTCAGTGCTCTTTACCTGGTGCAGTGTGCCTCAGTGCTCTCTGCCTGGTGCAGTGTGCCTCAGTGCTCTCTACCTGGTGCAGTGTGCCTCAGTGCTCTCTACCTGGTGCAGTGTGCCTCAGTGCTCTCTACCTGGTGCAGTGTGCCTCAGTGCTCTCTACCTGGTGCAGTGTGCCTCAGTGCTCTCTACCTGGTGCAGTGTGCCTCAGTGCTCTCTACCTGGTGCAGTGTGCCTCAGTGCTCTTTACCTGGTGCAGTGTGCCTCAGTGCTCTCTACCTGGTGCAGTGTGCCTCAGTGCTCTCTACCTGGTGCAATGTATCTCAGTGCTCTCTACCTGGTGCATTGTGCCTCAGTGCTCTTTACCTGGTGCAATGTGTCTCAGTGCTCTCTACCTGGTGCAATGTGCCTCAGTGCTCCCTACCTGACGCAATGTGTATAATGTGCTCTATCTGACGCAATGTGTATAATGTGCTCTATCTGGCGCAATATGTATAACGTGCTCTACCTGGCGCAGTGTGTATAGGAGGTTCTAACTGGTGCAATGTGTATTAGGGGCACTACCTTCCCCACGAAACAACGCCCCTAGATTTTTGCTGCGCACCTTCGGTGCGCACTGTCCATGTTTTGCCCATAGGAATGGGAGCACCAAGCATTATAGTATGTACCTAAGTTTGCCCATCTAACTTAAAAATGTGCCCTCCCGAATGAAAAATGTGCCCTCCCCGTGATCAGCACCCTGCCCTAAAAAAAAATACCACAGTGAACACTAATTATATTGGCACACCGCTGCGCCAAAGCATCTCCATGGAGACCTGGCGGGTGAGGGAGCACTGTAGGTGTACTATAATGGTATGCTGGTGTCTGTTTTATTGTAATGACTGACTTGGAGTGCGTCCACTTTCTATGTGTATCTATATTACTATTGGGAAAGGTACCTGAGCACGCTGCTACTGTTCACCCTGGGTGCCGGATAGCTACATATGGTATGTGTGTGTATGTGTAGGGGGGCACCAAAATGTATCATGCCTCCGGGCGACTAGGACGAACTTACGCCACTGCATCCACGGTCCTAAAGGAACACGAACACTCCAGGTTTTTGGATAGCCATACTTGAGGTCAGATGACTTAATCAGTTCCTCAGTTATTTTGATTTACCCATCTGTGCTCAAGCACAGGTATCACTAAACCCTGGACTGCTAGTGTGCCTTGATGACCCAGGTTGAGAAACACTACTTTACATAGAAGGTAAATAGGAAAGAGATCTGGATTTCATACTAAGAGGAAAATAACATTAATAATAGCCAGAATTTGTTAAAACGGATTATACTAATTGTTAAAGTGCATTTTGGATATCTTAAGATGTGTACTAGAGTATAACTATTTTAAATACATAGATGATTTCTTTATGCAAACCCCTGATACTGTGATGTTTGAATGCTGCACCAGTGTATGCAAATGTATATATACATTTTTATTTTTTTTTAACTAACAGGCAAACATCTTTCCGAAGTATGGTCACAATATTTTTTTTATCTAAAACGTTTCAGATATTATACCTTTTTAATCTTATTGGGGTCTCAGGAGAGTTTTCATGCCATGATTATGGAGTTGAATTCTGTACTCAGCTCCATCATATTTACGTATAATTTGAATTCTGAGAGTTGACTTTTTAGACCTAATGGTGTAAAGATCAGGTGGAAAGTAATAAACAACATTGTACAGAATAATAACTAATCAGAATATACTTCTGCTTGTGACAAGCTTCCATCCAGAACATTTGAAGTCTAGTCTCCCTATTTCACAAGTTTTCTGTGTCCTACGGAATAATTCTACAACTTCAATGGCAGAGATACAATTAAATCTAAGACTGTTTTTTACAATGCTGGTACTCCTACAAGATGATACAAACATGTCTTATAACTGCAAGAACCAAATTCCAGCAGTTAAATACTAGACAGGAACTGGTCCTTATACAGAGATGAACGCAGATCGCTGTAGAACGTTGTAATATAACATACTGAGGCGCTGTAATATACAGAGACTGTAATACAACTTTCTGTCCACCAGATGTCACGTTTCCTAAACTGCACAGCGCATGTGTTAAGTAACCAACAAAGCCTCTGCAGCACCGCTTGCCGATTGGCTGAAGGAACCTGTCATTCATTACACTATACAGTAATACTGAACAGTGTTTTTTCATGAATGCAGAGCTGCAATTGACTGTGTAATAAAGAATTCAGTCATTTGGTGCATGCGTCCTTTGCTTGCTAATATTACACTAAACCACTCTGGATGTTGTATTCAACCCTTTACTGGACCGTCCGTAAACTTTTGTTATCTGATGTAAAGTATCCTGCTGTAAAAGAATGCACAGGAAGTTTTTCAGAAACAGTTCATTTCAGGTCTATTCTGGAAATACCTGTTCTCCCCCTCCCACCCAGAAACATTATACTCTAAGCCGCTATTCATGACTTTAGTACTACAGTATGTATGGAATTGTATTGTGTACACCCTACACAATGGCGTAAGGCGCATGCATCCCATCATATTCTCAATAGGTGTCAAGGCTGCTCTGTCTGATTTGCGTGACTGAGTGGTTAAAGTCACTGTCTTATGTAGCCGGTGTCTTGGATCGGAGACTCGGACAGGGAAGAGGTCACTGTGTAACTCTAAATTATATATATATATATATATATATATATAAAGTGGGGCAAAAAAAGTCTTTGGACAGCCACCGATTGTGCAAGTTCACCCACTTAAAAAGATGAGAGAGGTCTGTAATTTCTATCATAGGTACACTTCAACTGTGAGAGACAGAATCTGAAAAAAAAACCAGGAAATCACATCGTATGATTTTTAAACAATTTACTTGTATATTCTTGTGGAAAATAAATATTTGGACAATCGAAAAGTTTAACTCAATACTTTGTAATATAACCTCAGTTGCAATTACAGAGGTCAAACGTTTCCTGTAGTTCTTGACCAGGTTTGCACACACTGTAGCAGGTATTTTGGCCCACTCTTCCATGCAGATCTGCTCTAGATCTTTCATGTTTTGGGGCTGTTGCCGGGCAACACGGACTTTCAACTCCCTCCACAGATTTTCTAGTGGGTTGAGGTCTGGAGACTGGCTAGACCACTCCAGGACCTTGAAATGCTTTTTACGGGTCCTGGAGTGGACTAGCCCTAAGTCAGTATTTGATCCCTTGTCTAACAACGCCACTTTAAAAACCTTTATGAGAATTCTTGATCATGAAGTGAAAGATGCAGTGGGTTCCAGTGATAAAATACATCCAAATCTTACCAAGCTGGAAAGAAATGCCCTACAAACACTGTCTAGTAACGAAAAAATAATCATCAGGCCAGCGAACAAGGGGGGCGCCATAGTGCTACAGGACTTTAATGACTATAATATGGAGGCCTTACGTCAATTATCTTGTTCTGATGTTTATATTAAATTACAAACAAAACGACACGTTGTAGGAAGCATCTTAAGGAGATTCTGGTACAGGCTGTTGAGGTGGAATTAATTACGAAGGAAATTATGGATATTTTGGTGCCTCAGTTTCCATTAGTTCCTTTGTTTTATTTATTGCCGAAAATCCATAAGGGGACAAACCCGCCCCCTGGTCGACCCATTGTGTCGGCTAGGGGGTTGCTTTTGCAACCTCTATCGGTTTTTCTGGATTGTTTGCTCCAGCCGTTGCTTTGTGAGGAATCAAGTTATATAGCTGATACCACTGCATTTTTGAATAACTTACAGTCTATTGATGTATTGCCTGAGGATTGTTGGCTGGCTACAGTTGATGTAGTCAGCTTGTATACATCGATTCCCCATGATATGGGATTTATAGCTGTAAAAAAGGTTTCTCACCAGAAAACGGGTGTTTGATGTAGAGAAAATTGAAGTAATCTTATCATTATTAGAATTGGTATTGACTATTAATTTTTTTCTTTATGGTAAGCAATTTTACTTTCAAGTCCAAGGTTGTGCGATGGGATCGGCTGTTTCTCCCACGTACGCAAACATTGTTTTGTTTTCAGTAGAGAATGACCTGTTTTACGGCAATGATATCTTTAACTCGGCGATAATCCTGTTTAATCGCTATATTGATTTATTAATTTTATGGAAAGGGGATAAAGCTGATTTGATTTAATTATTGGAGGTGCATAATTCAGGCGCCAGTACTATTAAATTTACTTATGTGCTGGATCAGAATCTTATTAATTTTCTGGACGTTAATGTAGTAATTCACAACAACCAGGTAACCACATCAGTCTACGTTAAGCCAACTGATCGTAATCAACTTTTGCATGTACACAGTTGTACCCTTCTTCTCTCAAGAGAGGATTACCCTATTGGCAAATGATCATAATAAGAAGAGTTAATAGTGACATTGAGTTTGCTTCACGTCAAATTGATGCATTAATTGTTCAATTATTGATGAGTGGTTATTCCAAAGAATTACGGCAGTCAGCTAAAGCAAAAGTTATGGCTATGGATAGGTCCTCTTTATTACAGAAAAAAATTAAATCGGAAGAACAACATAGTAAATTCCCCTGGGTTAATAAATTTAACACTAAATCTGAGAGTATTTAAAAAATTGCTAAGAAACACTGGCCTTTGGTGGAAACTGACAAGCAGTTACATCTGTCTGGTTCCAAATTAATGCCTTGCTATTCTAGGGGGAAGAACCTCAGAGACCACCTTGTAAAAACGGATGTCTCAGGGATTACTGTGGATTCAGCGTTATCCAATACTCATTTCTTATCACATCAAAATTCTAAGTCAGGGTGTTTCAAGTGTACATGTGTCACCTGCCAATATTTATTGGTTGATGATTCGTTTAATCATCCGCAGACAGGCAAAAAAAATCATGATTAAACATAGCTTAACGTGTAATTCCACGCATATTAGTTACCAAATTTTATGCCCATGTGGGCTTAGTTATATTGGTAAATCTGAACGTAAGTTCAAAGAAAGAATGACATGTCATAGGTCTGCTATTAGAATTGCACTAGAAATGGGGAGCAGCGAACAGCCTGTAGCCAGGCACTTCGCAGCTCTTAAGCATCCTATTAACAGCATCCGTTATAGGATGATTGATCACGTCCCCGTGAGTATTAGGGGAGGTGATCGTGCTTCGAGGCTATTGCAAATTGAAACTAGGTGGATAGCAAAACTTGATGTAATTCACCACAAAGGTTTAAATGAGCAGTTTTCATATGCATGTTTTCTATGATTACATTTGTGACAAAGATGTTTGGCTTGTTACTGGCTTGAGTTGTTATATCGGCTGAGACAAGATTTACTATGTGCTACTAATGTATCTATATTTAGTATAGCTGAATCTGACAGGACTCTGTAATTCAAATGTATTGTTTCTATGTTGCTAATATTATGTTTAAATAGACACGGCATTGTTACTATGTAATGTATGGTACCTTATTAGCGGGTACTGTTTACGATATTTGTAATAAGCATAGATATTCTTGATTAGAGAGAGCTTTACTACATTGTTGCTATCTGGTTTCAATGGTGATGGGTTCTTCTCTTTCAGTGCGCTGACGGCACTGTCACATCATTTCCGTACTTCCTGACCGGAAGTTCGGGTCCGGACTGTTTTAGAATGCACACGTGGGGGTTCCATAAATGTATGTCTGTTTTATTTTAATGTTATTAAAGCCTGACGACAGTGGGGTGTCCACTGAAACGTTGCTCAAACTGCTAACGAGTGTTTGACCGTTGTTTATTACCGTGAGTGCATGCCACGGCTTCTTTCTACTGTATTGCTATGCTACACGGAGGCACCGGTATTGTTTCTTATAGCTTTCAGGAGTGCCTTACCTACCTATGTTTATATATATATATATATATATATATATATATATATAATTACAATCAGGGGCGGATTGGAATCTAACACCAGCGTGGGAAATTTATGAAAGCAGCCCTAATCGGGGCAGAGTCTGTTACGGCGGAGGGTTCTAATCAAGAGGGTGGGGTCACTCCTCAGAGGTCCTGATTCTGAGACAGACACAGTTGGGGCCTCCTTTGCTTTACGTTATATTAATTTTTACCTGCGACTTTATGCATATGCTGTTACAATACCCTTCCCTGATGTACATCTGTACATCTGAATATACAAAGACTGATATGCCCACTTTCATGTCTACTGCCACTGCTATCATGCCTTTAATCTACTTCTGATTTTATTGATTTTTTATTCTACAAACCCCCTTTTTTTAACCTTATATGTTTCAAAGTACAGGGAGGAGGAGCACACACTACATACAGTACAGTACAGGGAGGGAGAACACACAAGTAGTGAAACACAGACACGGGACCAGCGCAGCGGAATCTGCCCCAGTGGCCAATCCGTCCCTGATTACATACATAGCCACCACATTATTACATGAATAGCACATTACAGGTAGAGCACCACACTACACGTATAGCACCGCATTATATGAATAGCACCACATTACACATATGTCACGTCATTACACAAATAGCACCACATTGCATACATAGCCACATTACATAAATAGGCCCATCATCATGGACAGACATTGGGCAGCTACAGGACTGCAGGACTTTGCATTAGAGATTGTCCCAGGGCTGGCTGAGAGTGCTGCCTGATCAGCTGGCATCCTTACAACAAGGTACATCCTGCTCCTGTCCAGTCCCCAAACCATACACTGTGACCGGGGATGCCCTAACCCTTACACCATCATGATAATGCAAATAATGTAATTAAAAATAACCTCTCTGCCAGGTCCCCTTCAGTGCTCAGTTGCTACTCTGGCCAGTTCAGTGAGAGTGCGGGAGCTAGGGTGGCGGCAGGTGTAGTGAACCCAGCTCCGACCATCACTATGCTGCTGCTACTGGGCCAGGCTCATTGAAGAAACCACTGGCCGGGGTCAGGGAGAGGATGCTGCTGGGTTGGTTTACTTTCTCAAGGTCCCCCGTTAGTAGAACAGCTTCACCACTTTTCATGGCTAGTGGAACCTGGAAGTGCCTGCTAGCCTAACTTCCGGATTGCGTTCCAATGAACCGCAAGTACTGAAAGGAGTGTGAGCCAGCCCAGCCTGAGTGTGAATCAGCCTGGGTGAGGGGGGATTTGAGACCGGCCCATCGTAAAATGTCATGGTGTCTTGGTGGGCCAATCCGTCCCTGATTATAATATATATAGATAAAATTATCATCAATACATGAATAAAGAATTCAATTATTAGGTGTGTTGCTCCTGTTTTTGGTATGATATATGTAGTATCATCAATGCAGGAATAAATAAAGAATTCAATCATTAGGTGTGCGTGTCCTTTGTTTGCAAACAATACGCTTTGGACGTTGTATTCAACCCTTTACCGGACCATCCATAAACTCTCATTATCTGATGTAAAGAATCCTGCTGTAAAAAAACACACATTAAGTTTTTCAGAAAGATAGTTCATTTCAGGTTCACTATTCTGGATATGCCCATTCTTCCCCTCCCACCCAGCACTATTACACTGTAAGCCAACGTTCATATCTTCAGTACTACAGTATGTATGAAATTGTATTGTGTACACCCTACATGGTGTAAGGCGCATGCTTCACCTCATATTCCCCCAAAGTGTCGAGGCTGCTACAGCTGGTTAACGTGGCCCAGCAGCTAAAGCCAGCGCATTATGTAGCCAGCGTCCAAGGTTTGAGGCCCAGACAGGGACAAGGTCACTGTGTAACTCTAAATTTTATATATATATATATATATATATATATATATATATATATAGATAGTGTTATTACAACAGGAATAAATAAAGAATTAAATTATTAGTTGTGTGGCTCCTGTTTTTGATATGTACGTCTTTTGCTTGCCAACAATATGCTAGACCGATTTTACATTGTATTTAACCTTTAACCAGGCCAGGGCTACTATTTATATTAATTTACTTTTTTATTAGTGTTTTTATTTTCAATACAGGAATAAATAAAGACCACAGAACTGCGGGTTGTATTAAGCCGCATAACACACATTCAAACCAAAACGCATTCAAACTACTGTATACAGTACAGTACATGCGCTGTGGTGTCCCTCACTGGTGATATCCTGGCTGCGTCTCATGTGTTACTTTCATTGTCAACATGGCTCCCAGGATGAGGATATAGTAAGGCTGAGCTCCTCATCCTGGTGCGACAGAGACAGGTCTCTGGCGGGTAACGCTGAAAAGCAGAGGGCCTATGTTAGGGCCCGCCGCGACATCCTCTCCCAGTTGAGCAGAGCATAAGGTTACTGCAGAGGCAATGGAGCAACCTAGTGAGAAGGGGTCAGGAGAGGCTGCAGAAGTACCCTGCGAAGCTGTGAAAAGGTACTGTAAACAATACATGTAATTATTTATATATTTACTGTATTTTAATATTGTGTTGCACTGTATTTGCCCATGTGCTAGTATCATAGTAACATAGTAATTAAGGTTGAATAGAGGCAAAATGCCCATCGTGTTCAACCTGTATTCTGTATTAAGTTGAGTTGATTATAATGTACCTGCTGAAGTAATGTTTTATGACTAGTTAACAACTACAAATCATGTTATACCCGGATTATCAACCTCAATATTTTAAATGTTATAACCTTGGATATCATTTTCAATCAGAAATGTATCCAATTCATTTTTAAATGCATTTACAGTATCCACCATTACCACCTTCCCTGGTAGGGAATTCCAAATAATTGCCCTGACAGTGAAGAACCCTTTCCTCTCCTCCAGCCTCAGCGAGTGCCCACGTGTCCTAAACAGAGTTCTTTTAATAAATAATTCCTCTGATAACTCTTTGTAATGTCCCTTTACATATTTGAAGATATGTAATAATGTCTCCACTTAGACGCCTCTTTTCCAGTGTATACATATTCATCTTAGTAAGCCTTTCCTCATAATCCAGTCCCTCTAGCCCTTTAATCAATTTAGTAGCTCGCCTTTCAACCCTTTCGAGTTCACCGATATCTTTTTTATACAGTGGTGCCCAAAACTGAACACAATATTCCAGGTGCGGACGTACCAATAATTTGTACAGCGGCAGGATTACATCCTCGTCCATTGTCTCAATTTCCCGTTTTATGCACGCTAACACTTTACTTGCCTTCTTTACTGTGCTTTGACATTGTATATGGTTATTAAGCCTATTATCAATGAGTACCCCTAAATCTTTTTCCAATACTGTTACCCCTAGACTTTCCCCATTTAATATGTAGGATGCAAGTTTGTTTTTAGTTCCGAAATGCATAACCTTGCATTTTCTATATTGAACCTCATTCCCCATTTAGACGCCCAGATTTCAAGTTTAGATAAATCATTCTGCAGAGACTCCACATCTATTTCCAAAGTAAGTACCCTACACAGTTTGGTATCATCTGCAAAGATTGACACTGTGCTTTCCAGACCTATTTCTAGGTCATTAATATGTTGAACAGTAGTGGCCCGAGTACGGACCCTTGTGGTATTCCGCTGACTACTGGTGTCCAGCTTGAGGACTTCCTGTTAACCACTACTCGCTGTACCCTGTTATCCAGCCATGTACAAACAGTTTTTCCTAGGCCAAGCTCCTTTAGTTTGATGGTCAGTCTCCTGTAAGGCACAGTATCGAAGGCTTTTGCAAAATCTAAGTAGACCACATCCACTGCTTTTCCCTGGTCAAGATTATTACTCACTTCCACGTAGAAGCTAATTAAGTTAGTTTGACATGATCTGTCCCTCACAAACCCATGCTGATTCTTGCTAATAATCTTAGCGGTCTGTAGATACTCCTGTATGCTATCTCTCAGAATTCCTTCCAATATTTTCTCCACTATAGACATCAAACTAACCAGACTGTAGTTACCCAGATTATTTTTGGATCCCTTTTTAAATAATGGCACTAGCTCAGCTACATGCCAATCCTTCGGTACCATGCCTGATCTAATTGAACTGCTGAAAAACAAGGGGTCTTGCTAGTTGTGACCTAAGCTCCATAAGAACCCTCGGGTGAAGTCCACCAGGACCGGGTGATTTATTCTTCTTAATTGTGCTTAGTCTCTCCCAGACTACTTCTTCACATAAACAAGTATCTAGCCACGAATCATTACTGTCACTATCGTTATGCACTACTCCCACCATCAGTTCTTCTATGGTGAATACTGATGAACAAAATTTGTTCAGTATTTCCGCTTTTATTTCGACATCATTTATCAATACTCCAAATTCATCTTTTATTGGACCTATGTTCTCCTTTTTTTACCCTTTTACTGTTTATGTATTTAAAATACTTTTTAGGATTGGTTTTCCTCTCATTGCTTTTCATTTTCCATTTTAGCTGGTCTTATTGCTTTTTTTATTGCATTCCTTGTAATAATGGAATGACTCCTCCTTTCCATTAGATTTAAATACTTTGAAAGCACGCTTCTTTTTATCCATTTCTGCCTTGACCTTCTTGTTCAGCCACATCGGTTTGAGTTTAGTACTCCTGCATTTACTGCCCATGGGAATAAATTTGTGAATATTGCTGTCTAGCAACCCTTTGAAAGCATCCCACATTTCCGAAGTGTTCTTGCTATGAAACAAAACTTCCCACTGAATGTTGTTAAGTGCACGTCAGCATACTGAAATTAGCCTTCTTAAAGTTAAATGTTTTGGTTGAACCCTTATAGCTATGTTTCCTGAAACTGATGTCAAAAGTGATCATATAGTGATCACTGTTACCCAGTCTCCCCAACTTTAGTGTTTGATATAATGTCCACATTATTAGTAATTACTAGATCCAGAGTAGTTTTACCCCTAGTTGGGTCCTCGACTAATTGAGACAAGTAGTGATCCTTTAACATATTTAAGAGGGTGTAGCATGAGTGGCCGGCGGCCGGGATCCCGTGGGCCAGCATAACGGCGCCGGCATACCGACAGCTGGGAGAGTGCTAATGAGCCCCTTACAGGCTTGCTGCGATCACCATGCTGTGGGCACGGTGAAGCGCTATTTATTCTCCCTCCAGGGGGGTCGTGGACCCCCAAAAGTGAGAATATGTGTCGGCATGCCGGCTGTCGGGATCCCAGCACCGTTATGCTGGTCGCCAGGATCATACTGAAGACCACCCATTTAAGAACCTCTTCCCCCTAGCTTTAACGCATGAATCATTACTCCAATTTATATCAGGATAATTAAAATCCCCAATCACTAGGATGTCCCCAATCCCGCAGCCCTTTCGATTTGCTGCAAGAGTTGTTCTTCCTCATGTATGCTAATATCCGGCTTTTTGTAGCATGTGCCTGTGACTAGTTTTTTTGCATCAATACCCCCATTTGAGATTTCAACCCATAGTGACTCCACATTATCACCAGTCCCCTCATAAATAACCTCCTTTAAGTATGGTTTAACATAAAGACATACACCTCCTCCTTATGTACTTACCCTGTCCCTCCTGAAAAGAGAATACCCCTCCAAGTTTGCAACCCAGTCGTGAGAGTCGTGCCACCATGTTTCTGTAATACCTATAATATCATACTCAGCCTTTGATGCTAACAATTCCAATTCCCCCATTTTACCTGCTAGGCTTCTTGCATTTGCAAGCATACACTTTAGTTTAGTGGTTCCCTTGTTTGTTTTTTTAAAGGTATACTATCATCGTTTAATAGAGCCTCCCTAGAGTTACTCTTACTGACTGTCCTTCTCGCTCCCTCTCCACCCCCACCATACTTAATACTGCCCACCTTACTCTTCTCTTTGATCAGCCCAATGTTTCAGTCTAAACTCTCTGCCCTGACATAAGTATTTTCCCTTTTGCTCCGTACATCACTTTCTATATGCTGTAATGACGACATATAATTGTTGTTAGTTAATGTTCTGGCAATACCTTTGTTAATACCCTTTTTAGAGCCCATGTAAATACTCTTGCTGGATGCTCTTTTCCTCCCCCCTTCTCCATCCCCATTTAGCTCACTACCACCATCCTTACTATTCTCACTGCATGACCCATAGTTTCTAGCTAAACCCACCCCCCAGGCTCTTAGTTTAAAAGCTCCTCCAAACTACTAACCATCCTTCCCCCCAGCACTCCAGCCCCCTCCTCATTCAAGTGCAATCCATCACGACAAAAAAGATGGCACCAGACTGAGAAGTCCACCCAGTGTTCCAAGAACACAAACCCAAGCTTACAAGTGTTACAAGCTTACTATGGAGATTTATCAAAGCTTGGAGAGAGAAAGTACCATACAGCATCTGTCAGTTTAGAGCCTGAGCTTGAAAAATGAAAGATACTGATAGGCTCATACTTTATCTCTCTCCAAGCTTTGACAAATACTTCAACGCCGAAGTGTGGGGAGCACCTTCTGAGGAAACCAATAATCCTGACATCGGAGAATCACGTCAAGGGTACCCAGCCGCATCACAGACAGCCCTGACTGACTACACACATTTTTACCACAGCCGCAATGCTGATTCTGCCTACCGCCGTCAGCCGCGTCCTCCCCCGGGACTCGCATTATATCTACCGCCGATCCCGCCACTGCCACATCGTCCCTGTCTCTTGGGGCACGCAGCAACTATACCTGCGGTGAGCAACGCTGCTAGTAGGCGGCGGGGGAGGGGGTGTGTAGGTAGTAGCTGGCTTATCACCTCTGAGTGGAACTTTATTAATTTCACCAGCACAGTCTGTTTTTATCATTGAGAGGAGCCAAAGAATTTATTATTTTCCTACCCACCATAAAAGCCATTTTTAAAGGACATACAAGTGGGATTTATAACAAGCTTGAAATAATCCTCCTTGCATTGGAATACCTGGATATATCAACCACGTCCAGGTCTGAACTACAGCTATTCCATATTGTGTGCAACTATATTGGACATTACTGTGGTAATCAGTGGCTGTCCATGTTTGTGCCTTTGGTTAAATACAATGTATCAATGCTAATCAAGCACTATTGGTTTAAAGAGTAACAATAAATTGTTATTTTATAACTTTATATGTGCTCTCTTCTACTATATATATATATATATATATATATATATATATTTATATTATAGTTTTTATTAGTTTATCCTTGGATATCAGAATACCCTATGAGAGCTGCTACCTATATTAGTAAATAGATTACATTTGTGGGTCTTTAACCATTGAAGCGCATGATTTTGATTCCCATTATTAAGGTAGCATTTTTTAAAATAATGTAAACATACCTGGCATGGATATAGAACAGCAGGGTTGTGCATGGAAAGAATCTAGGCCAGGTATTTCGTTTGGTCAAGTCTAAGGAACCCAGAAGTGATCAAGCCCGTATAGCAGGCGAAATGCGTCTTAAGGGTCCTGACACTGCCGTGGTCAGCCTCCACTACTGACCCCACTCTCCCTGCACCGTGGTACTCATTGCAGTTTATACAGTGGGATCATACCCTAGGTAATATCCAGCCGCAGACCAGCTGGTACACTAGTCCCTGTCTCTAGTGCAGCTAAACTCATTGTTTTTCATTAACAGAGCATTTGTGCTTAATGGCTTCTAATACTGCTGATGTTATTTAACCCATTGCTATTTAATAGTCACTGTTTAAGAAATTTATAAATACCAAAGTGTATTATTATTCATTCATTGTATACTTTGTATATTAGGCACCTAAGCAAGAACAGGAAATTTTCTTTTCTTTTTCCATTTTTCTGATTGTTTAAGAACCAACTGTAGATTCACTACACTCTTATTCAAATTGTTTTCTCTGTCATAAATTTACTCTCCATGTTCCTCAATTCTTTTGGAACATATCTCTTTAAGTGGACTCATCATTGATTCAGGGGTCCTCGCATCGCACAATATGGTTTTCCTTAGCAATTGACCCCTGTCTAACATTGACAGCAGATCCGCTCTGTACTTCCTTCCATCTAGGAGGTGCCTGCACCACTCTAGTCTACATTTATCTTATTTATCTCCCAAATTCCTCATCCTCTTTCTTCCTCTTATTAAGTGCAAGGTGAACTCTCAGCAGTCATCCCCGAGTTATTCCTCGGCTTATTCATTCTAATATCATACCACACGGTCAACGCCCAGTACCGTCTGATCTTGCAAGCTAAGCAGTGTTGGGCTTGGTTAGTAATTGGATGCGAGACCCACTGGGAATACCAAGTGTAGGAATTGGGACAGATTCACAAATTTTGCTTCCTTCTTTCTGATCTTGTTCTTAAGCTAAAATCTATATAACCCAATATTCCTTTCTTTACATAGGTACCTCTTAATCCAATACGGTGGCAGTCAGTGAGGTCAGCTAAGAGACTAACCCAGTCTGGGTTCCTTGTAGCAGGTTAATCCTATCAATTTTCGTTAATGCATGTATATTATATGTTGTGACATATCAAGTGATAATCTTATATCTTGAAACTGGATACAGTTTTGGATATACAACTGTTCACATTGATCCCTAATTTTCTAGTATTTTTTTGTATTTGTACACATTACAATTTACGATATACTAGCATTTGAGCTTCAATAAAAGGAAAAATGTAATTCCTATTCATGTGATACTATTATGTTCTACAGTGTGCCCCCAAAAAAGTCTTCTTCTTTTCTTCCTTTTTGATAATCAAGTCTAAGAAACAGCAAGCATGATTGCAGACACCTGTCATAGGTATCAGACAGAAGGGATATGGCTCCTGACAGTAAACTAGTCGCCCAGGTGATAGTCCTCGGTTATGTATCTGACCTATTGGATTCCAGCACTCCTACCTTCCTCAGTCTCGAAAGAAGGAAAATATGAAATTAAAATGTGCAAAGAAACTGGTACAAACCAAACAAACAGGGAGGGAGCTAAGCATCCCCCAGATGGACTTGTAATACACAAGCATAAGAATGTATTTCACTCAAAGAGATTGATTCAATTAGACTTGCTCCATAAGTAAGTTCGGCTATATACTGCACTGAGGAGTAGCGAGGGAGGCTCCAGTGGAGCATGTGCTATGAGTGCCAGAAGGGACAGGGGGCACCATCTAGGGTGCTGGAATTCATGGGACGCTGGGCTATATGGCACCACATTTAGCTTTAGCTTACTATGGAGATTTATCAAAGCTTTTAGAAAATACCAAACAGCATCTGTCAGTTTAGAGCCTGAGCTTGAAAAATGAAAGATTCCGATAGGCTCATACTTTATCTCTCTCCAAGCTTTGACAAATCTGTTTGTTATATAGCCTACATAATGGATCAGAGATCCGTTTCTACCTTCCATGCTCCCTCTATCACCTGCTCTGTTATCAGCTTCTTTCAGCTTATTTTTCCTCTCTGACTGGTTCCATTCACTCCTCTCCTTCATGTGATTGGCTCCTTGCCTCTACTGCTTTTTTTTTTTTTTCAAAACCCCTCTCTGATCAATACAATTATCTCCCCTCTCCCTCCGCTCATTCATTGTGCAATGCTTCAATGGACACACCCATATGAGGTAAAGTCCTAAACTATATGTAACTTCAATTATAAGTTTGTTTCATGAAACTTGCAGATTTCGCACGACTGTGCGCACCCGAGAATTCTTCAGATCAATTTAAAAAGCCAATTTGTGGTACACACGGCAGAGCGTGTAAATTTTCAACAATATGAAATGTGGGAAAAGTGCATGAAAAAGTGGGAAACCCTTCCTGGACCCCAGAAAAGTGTCAATTTTGTTATCAGAATTATATAGTGGGCATAGGGAAAGTACTGGAGGCTTTTAAAATGTGTCAAATGGCTGATCTGTGCTTTTTTAAAAAAAAATTAAGAATGCTTACAAATTTTAATAACGAAGGAATAAAATAAAAAATGCATTCAAAAAAGTGCTTTTGTGGCCATTTGCAGCCATTTTAAAGTAAAAAAAAATATCCAAAGCAATTATTTTTGGCTGAAATAAATGCTTTCATTAAATTTGGGGTGCATAATCTAATGGAAAAAAGTTGATTTTGTGGCATTCAGATGCCACTATTTTTATTTTTTTGTACCCCCAAAAATGACACAAAATTATTGGCCAATTTTAGTTAATTGAAAACTTCCAAATGACTAACGGATGAATGGAGGGGGGGGAGGGTGTTGTGTCCAAGGGGTTCTGAAGCAAGTGAATTTGCATTGCAAGTTTTCTGTGACAGAGGTAACTCGCACATAACTGGACTGCAGGGTTGTTTCTAGCCAATTTGGCTCCCAGTGCGAGATTTAAAAATGCTCCCCCTCATGACATAAAAAAATGTGCCCCCCCCCCCCACACACCTAGATAAAAAAATAAAAACTTGTGCGCGCACCCGGCAAGGGGGCGTGGCCTCATGTAAATGGGTGTGGCCTCATTTAAATGGGCATGGCCTCGTCTGAAAAGACTATCTCACAATCCAGTTTTTAACCCTGCTCCAACAGATCACGACCACCACAGGAAAAAAAATTCTACCATATTAAGCCCCACACAGTAATGCCTCCTTCACCATATTATGCCACACACCGCAATGCCCTGGATACATTAAATCCCCACACTACGGTAGGCAAGAGTCCCCATTTCACACATAACGGCAGGTGTCCCCATTTTACACATTGAGAGAGAGAGAATACTTACAGAGGCGATTACCGCTCTTCGGCCTGCCTCACCAGTCGCTCCTCGCACCGGCCTTTCCCTCTTCCTAACTTGGATCCCCCTCTGTACTCCGCTCGGGGGGGGGGAGTTTCGCGGAGTGACGGGGTTGCGTCGTGACGTAACGACGCAACCGCGTCATTCCGTGTAACTCCGCCCCCCCGAGCGGGTTACTCGGGGAGAATTAGGAGGGGGAAGCAGGGAGCCACAGTTAGTGCCGCGGCGGGCGCCCAGTGCGGTTGCACTGCTCGCCTGCCCCAAGAAACGGCCCTGCTGGACTGACCCCGTATTCTATGAGATAAAAAAAAATTAACTGATTTGCTATTTAAAAGGTGATCCCAGGCGTGACCACAAAGTGTTATTTGAAAGAACTATAATAAATTATTAGGAGACCTGGTGGTAAACAGAGTATGATATGGATAGTACTACTCACATTAATATGGGTGCAATGTATATTTGCTATGTGGGGGCACAAATGATGGGGTATTCTTTCTATTTTTCAATTTTGGGTGATTTTGCATTTGGAAATTTACTAGAGGCAAAAATAGGATTTTAATTACCTACCGGTAAGTCCTTTTCTCGTAGTCCGTAGAGGATGCTGGGGTTCCATTTAGTACCATGGGGTATAGACGGATCCCTTGGGAGCCATGGGCACTTTAAGAGTTTAACAGTGTGGGCTGGCTCCTCCCTCCCTCTATGCCCTTCCTACCAGACTCAGTCTAGAAACTGTGCCTGAGGAGACGGACATACTTCGAGAGAAGGAAATACACAGGTAGTGGTGAGAATCACACCAGCTCACACCGAATTGAAAAACCATGCTGACCAGCATGAAACATGGAGAAACCATGCCAACCAGCATGCAACATGCAGAAATCATGCCAACCCGCATGAAACATGAAGAAACCATGCCAACCAGCATGCAACATGAAGAAACCATGTTAACCAGCATGAAACTAACCTGCAGTAACTAGAAGAAACCCTGCTAACCAGCATGAAATAGGAACAGCAACAGCTGAACCAATACTTAACCAAGCAACGATGCAGAAAAACGAAGCACTGGACGGGAGCCCAGCATCCTCTATGGACTACGAGAAAAGGATTTACCAGTAGGTAATTAAAATCCTATTTTCTCTTACGTCCTAGAGGATGCTGGGGTTCCATTTCGTACCATGGGGTTGTACCAAAGCTCCCAGTACGGGAGGGAGAGTGCTGAGGCACCCGCAGAACAGATTAACCAAAATTTCTCTAACGTCCTAGTGGATGCTGGGGACTCCGAAAGGACCATGGGGATAGCGGCTCCGCAGGAGACTGGGCACAAAGTAAAAGCTTTAGGACTAGCTGGTGTGCACTGGCTCCTCCCCCTATGACCCTCCTCCAAGCCTCAGTTAAGATTTTGTGCCCAAACGAGAAGGGTGCAATCTAGGTGGCTCTCCTGAGCTGCTTAGAGTAAAAGTTTAAATAGGTTTTTTTATTTTCAGTGAGACCTGCTGGCAACAGGCTCACTGCATCGAGGGACTAAGGGGAGAAGAAGCGAACTCACCTGCGTGCAGAGTGGATTGGGCTTCTTAGGCTACTGGACATTAGCTCCAGAGGGACGATCACAGGCCCAACCATGGATGGGTCCCGGAGCCGCGCCGCCGGCCCCCTTACAGAGCCAGAAGAGTGAAGAGGTCCGGAAAATCGGCGGCAGAAGACGTCCTGTCTTCAATAAGGTAGCGCACAGCACCGCAGCTGTGCGCCATTGCTCTCAGCACACTTCACACTCCGGTCACTGAGGGTGCAGGGCGCTGGGGGGGGGCGCCCTGGGACGCAATGAAAATACCTTAAATGGCTAAAAATACATCACATATAGCTCCTGGGCTATATGGATGTATTTAACCCCTGCCAGTTTTCCACAAAAAAGCGGGAGAAAGGCCGCCGAAAAAGGGGCGGAGCCTATCTCCTCAGCACACAAGCGCCATTTTTTCCTCACAGCTCCGTTGGAGGAAGGCTCCCTGACTCTCCCCTGCAGTCCTGCACTACAGAAACAGGGTAAAACAAGAGAGGGGGGGCACTAAATTGGCATATTAATATATACAGCAGCTATATTAGGGAAAAACACTTATATAAGGTTATCCCTGTATATATATAGCGCTCTGGTGTGTGCCGGCAAACTCTCCCTCTGTCTCCCCAAAGGGCTAGTGGGGTCCTGTCCTCTATCAGAGCATTCCCTGTGTGTGTGCTGTGTGTCGGTACGCTGTGTCGACATGTATGAGGAGGAAAATGGTGTGGAGGCGGAGCAATTGCCTGTGTTAGTGATGTCACCCCCTAGGGAGTCGACACCTGACTGGATGGTCTTATGGAAAGAATTACGTGATAGTGTCGGCACTTTACAAAAGACTGTTGACGACATGAGACAGCCGGCAAATCAGTTAATACCTGTACAGGTGTCTCAAACACCGTCAGGGGCTATAAAACGCCCGTTACCTCAGGTCGATACAGACACTGACACGGACACTGACTCCAGTGTCGACGGTGAGGAAACAAACGTATTTTCCAGTAGGGCCACACGTTACATGATCACGGCAATGAAGGAGGTTTTGAACATTTCTGATACTACAAGTACCACAAAAAAGGGTATTATGTGGGGTGTGAAAAAACTACCCGTAGTTTTTCCTGAATCAGATGAATTAAATGAGGTGTGTGATGAAGCGTGGGTTTCCCCCGATAAAAAACTGCTAATTTCTAAAAAATTATTGGCATTATACCCTTTCCCGCCAGAGGTTAGGGCGCGTTGGGAAACACCCCCTAGCGTAGATAAGGCGCTCACACGCTTATCAAAACAAGTGGCGTTACCGTCTCCTGATACGGCCGCCCTCAAGGAACCAGCTGATAGGAAGCTGGAAAATATCCTTAAAAGTATATACACACATACTGGTATTATACTGCGACCAGCAATCGCCTCAGCCTGGATGTGCAGTGCTGGGGTGGCTTGGTCGGATTCCCTGACTGAAAATATTGATACCCTGGACAGGAACAATATATTATTGACTATAGAGCATTTAAAGGATGCATTTCTATATATGCGAGATGCACAGAGGGATATTTGCACTCTGGCATCAAGAGTAAGTGCGATGTCCATTTCTGCCAGAAGAGGATTATGGACGCGACAGTGGTCAGGGGATGCGGATTCCAAACGGCATATGGAAGTATTGCCGTATAAAGGGGAGGAGTTATTTGGGGTCGGTCTATCGGACCTGGTGGCCACGGCAACGGCTGGAAAATCCACCTTTTTACCCCAAGTCACCTCGCAGCAGAAAAAGATACCGTCTTTTCAAGCTCAGTCCTTTCGTCCCCATAAGGGCAAGCGGGCAAAAGGCCACTCATATCTGCCCCGGGGCAGAGGAAGGGGAAAAAGACTGCAGCAAACAGCCTCTTCCCACGAACAGAAGCCCTCCCCCGCTTCTGCCAAGTCCTCAGCATGACGCTGGGGCCTTACAAGCGGACTCAGGCACGGTGGGGGCCCGTCTCAAGAATTTCAGCGCGCAGTGGGCTCACTCGCAAGTGGACCCCTGGATCCTGCAGGTAGTATCTCAGGGGTACAAATTGGAATTC